>NW_026856186.1:0-65457 GCF_026571515.1 Ruditapes philippinarum
TATGGGTTACAATAGTAATGGAAGGTTTTGTTATCGGTGGGTAAAAATAAAAAAAATATCATGACATAACAAAATAACAAAAAAAAAACCGCGACTAAGATTCATTCTACCCAATATAAACAAAATCGAAATAAATAATGACAAACAAAATCAAATGTTAGGGAAATCATCTATGTTTTAACTTCTTTGGACGTTTTATTAGTCCCCTACCGGTTTAACCGGAGGGGACTTTAGGTTTACCCTCCGTCCGTCTGTCCGTCTGTCTGTCTTTCCGTCTGTCTGTCTGTCTGTCTGTCAGTCCGTCAGTCCGTCCGTCCACAAAACTGGATCCCGCGATGACGCAAAAAGTACTGAAAATATTTTTATGAAACTTGATATATATGGATAGATGGCAGTATGGAGATTATGCACGTCTTTTTTTTCTTCCTATGTTGAAAATTCTGGTTGCTATGGCAACAAATAGTCTGAAAATATGGCAAATTTAACACATAAACTGGATCCAGTGATAACTCAAAAAGTACTGAAAATATTTTTATGAAACTTGAAATATGGGTAGATGGCAGTCATGAGATTATGCACATCTTTTTCTTTTCTTCCTATGTGTGAAAATTCTGGTTGCTAATGGCAACAAATAGCCTGAAATTCAAGATTTATGATTTAAATTTTTCAGCTTTTTCACTATATGTTCTTTATTTCTTAAGGTGTTTACTTCAAACTTTAAATATAAGTTTCTGGTCATCAACCACATCATATGTGACAAGGTTTATAACTCTAGCACAAAAAATATCAGTGTTACCTCCCTTGAACTTAGATTTTTTAGGGGGAAAAATGTTGTCTTTTTTTAAAATAACTTCTTTATTTCCTAATGTATCTACTTCAAACTTCATATATATGTTTCTTATTATCACTCGACATTTCTGAGAAGGTTAAATACTCTAGCAAGACTATTTCCAGAATTATGTCCCCCTTGACCCTTAGATTTTTTTTCGAGAAACTGGTATTTTCACTCAAACTTCTTTCATTCCTTATAGGATTTACTTTAAAATCCCACATCGTAATAATATGACAAGGTTGTATAAACATAATTTCCTTACTAAGCATGGAAACTTAACACATTACTGTGATATAGACAAACTTTTTTTATTATGTTTTGTGGTCGATATTTTCAAATACAGACTTTCATCCTCAAATTCATTATAAATGGCAATACACAGGAGTGTATGACAATTAAAGAACTTTTTGAGGCACCGGTAGGGGACTACTGTATTGCCCGCAATACTATCAAATGCTTGTTTTCTCTAATTCAGGAAGTGTCCGTTCATTCATTTGTAATATTTGAATAAAGAGTAACATGTAAAAAGGCAATAAAACGTGAAAACATTATGATAGAAATACAAAATAATAGAAAATAGTTACTGCTTTCACACGTTGAAAATGTGAGCTTTTTTAAAAATTTCGTTGTTTTGATTTTATACAAAAAAGCATGTTTTTAAGGCAAAAACGATCACCTGAGATATAATTAGAAGATTGGGGTTAGACAGAGTACATTCTTGTCTTACCTTTGAATAAAGAGGATATAACAGTATTCCTCGTGTAACAGATAATCGTTTATCCATTTGTCAGTACATATGGCTGAGTCTTTAGAGTGTCTCCGTAATCACGCTGGTGTTAACAAAGATTTTCTGAAATTCACTAAATAAATGACGTTCCGTTTCGAAGTGCTTATCGATTTTACATGCTAAATCTTTTGCAAATACCGTTATCACAAAAAAACATTGTTTTGTTTGACAAAGAGTCACGAAGAAGAGATATTCACTTTGATGAAATAATATATATTTTATTTCTTCCATTTTGATTGAATATATGGCACAAACAATGTACATGTAATGACAATATGGTAACTTTCGAGCTTTTTGATACTATTAAAATGATGAATTTGATGAAAGTGTGGCGAACACAGGCCCAGCATCAGTGTTAAAATTAAATTTCTAGCTTCCAATTGTATAGCATTACAAAAACATACACAATCCGTGTATTTCATAAATTAAAGCGAGAGCATGTGGTTAGCCCAAATGATCTTTCCTGTTTCGGCTCATTAACGTTAAATTGTTTTGGTATACCGTAAAAAGCAAATAAACGAACTTTTATTTTCATATATGAAAATAGAACACTAAAAGCACATGGTTTTATTTCTACAAATAAATTAACACGGACATTATAAGGTTGTTGTACTACTCATTTATATGTCCATGAAATTGTCTCCAAATTACGCCCTTTGTTCAAAGTATTTTCAATCCATCATTCGAATAATATGCAAATTTAAACAATCTTTACTGATTTGCTCAATATTTATTTTCTTCTTTCTTAATTTTGTATTCATGGGATAATGTTGATTAATGACGATCATTAAGATGATATTTCCTCATCTATTGACTTTGGCACTAAATGGAGTCGTACAATTCTTTGAATATTTGACGATTGCTAAAACCAGTAACATATATTTCAAATTCAATATTCCATACAAGATTATGTTCTACTTTCTAAAACAAATGGTTTAAAGAAAGATATAAAAAAACTTAAAGTTTTCCATTTCGTACCAGATCAATGCAAGCTGCAATGAAGTATTTTAAATACAATTCTAATACTCATTTTACATCACTTAACATTAAACATTACCAAATATGTGTAGGAATACAATAACCAATGATATGATATTATATCGACGTTAAGAACTACCTTCGCTTAAGCATTGACATTTCACATCCTGCCAGCAAAATAATATTTCTTATTTGAACACGATTATTAAACAACTCTTGTGATTTTACAAATTAGAGAACAAAACTTTTTTTAAATGTTTTGTTTCTAGAGGCCTTTACGTTTGTATGGAATGCTAATTAACAATATCACATAATTCAGTATTCAGCCTTCCGTGATAGTCACCTGTGCAAATTGGAAATGTCAACAGCTTGTTCGCACTTGTTTATAATTGCTTTCTAATGACTTTTTTCATGTTAAATGGGTTTAAATTATCATAATGCTGTATATTTTACAAGCTATATTTGAAAATTTCTCTGTCCTACTTTTTCTCTACATATCAGTATTTATGTAAGACTATAAACATAATAGTGTCTTGGGTATAATTTAAGCACACACGCTATAATATGGCTATTTGCGAAACTGGTTGCAACAAATCATTAAAAACTAGTCTGCTTAAATGTAAAATTACATAATACATTTTAATTTGTGCAAGTCCATATTAAGTTTGCTAATCATAACTTCTTTCTTCCCAGCAAGTAAAACGATAACTATAAAATAGTTGATGTATGAGTGCTACTTGTGTTGACATTCTTCTCTCATTTATTTAATCTTCATTAATAACGCCATACAATGTATATGATACATGAACCGTATCAACTATCTGGAGTGCATTGTCTACAATGAGCTGTGACAATGAACAAAAAAATGACTTCAATCAATGAAAGCATTACAATCTCTTCGCCAACGAAGCAATTAAACGAATTCCTTACGCAGGAAAATAAATGAAGTAGTGATGGAGAAATCCATAACATGCTCCATTTGAATCTTATATAGACTCGTTTTAATTTATTGACATCTGAAAATAAAAGTTTCGTTTTAAACAAGTGTGTTGTACCTTATCAATCATCCTTGCATATAATTTATTGTTATGATTTTTCTGAATGTATCAAGTCATGTGTAGTAATTAAACATATTAATTAGATTTGTGTCACAATAAATTGTGAATAATACTGTAAGATATACAATTACGTAATATTAGTTGTATTAGTTATATATATTGTCACAATCATTTGAATGCAAAAACGGGGCGTCTGTAGGTAATGTATTCATCTTCAAATCATTTGCTTCCTACCGCTTTTGATTCGAATTCGCTAGGGTCTTTGGAATATTGCATGTGAGGAAACGATCCAGCTGGCTAGCGGAACGTCGAATCCGCTAGCGACCGGGTTCATTGTGGAAACACTACACAGGAAGCAAACGGAACATTAGGGTTCTGCTTAGGAGCCCATTCTCGCTTAAAATAATACATGGGGTGGCACGTGAAGGCTTCCTACGCCAGTTGAACATTTATATATTTATGTGGTTAGCGGGTATTAAACAATATATAATGAACTGCTCTTATAAAATTGTAAACAGTAGTAAAATTTATGTTGTTGGTCTTTCCCCGGAAAAGTTGTAGTATAGACGGTTTTTGTTATGTAACACACTTGATAAATGTTGGTTAACTAAATAACATGTTCCGAAAAAAATATTATGGTGGAATAATTATGAATTCGCAATTCGCTAAAAAAAGGAAATATATCAACATATTTCCTTCATACAGCCACATTTGAATTGATCTTCTTTTTTCAAAATTCAAACAAACATTTTGTAAACTGCAGGTACCAGAAATATAGCTTCATACACTTTTAAAACCTACTAAAAAACAAATTAGATATAATATAAAGATTTATTGGCATAAAGCTCATTCACAAATTGATTTACTAATTTTTTTTTTCAGGGTAACTCTCTTTATCCCCACACAGCAGGTTTGATTTCATGATTGAATCAATACTTATGATGACTTAATTTCGACCGCGGTTCTATCTAATCAAGATGCGTCATCTAGATATGTCAATCAAAGCAGGAGGCAATATTGATGAGATATCGGTAAGAAGTATCAGAAGTACAAACAGATAGATGGTACGATTAGTAAACGAAATGTATCAAAGAAGAATCGCAAATGTTATTATCTTCAACTAGGACTTTGTTTTTATTTCATCGCTGATTGTAAGAATACATTATTTTCTTTGTTTTTGTTAGTAAAAAAATCTTTCTGACAACGGGCAACATAACTTCATATTACATAATTTTATAATACATTATGGGCTGCGCTTTTTAACTTGGTTGTACAATTTACATCTCAAATGGTAACCGAATGCCGAACAGTTCTAAAAGATGTATTCATGTGGGCTTGAGTCTGTCAAAATGTAGTTAAAATGTCACACCTTGACATTTGATATCACCAATCATCTTTTTTAATCGTTCTCACAGACGACCATATGAAACGTGTAATGAAAGTGATAAGCTCGCAATTATCAATTAAAGCCGTATACAACCAAATTTTTTTTTCGCTTTTTAACTCTTAGAAATTTGAAATCAAATATAACTTCGGTTGTAATTTAGTAACATGCTTTAGAATCAAATATTACAATTAAGAAACTAATGTATTGTTTATAGCTTCCGTACAGATGTGCAAATATTCCAGCAGAGTAGGTGGTACATAATGCTTATTCATTTTTAAAACAAAACAATTATCCTGATAAAAAATGCTTTGAAATAGAAAAAAACACTCAGAATAAAAGCATTTTAAACACATCATTTATGATAAAAATCGTATTTGCAACATTTTTGAAAGCTTATGTGTTATCTTTTTAATAAAATAAGAGAGAAATATTACATTCTAACGAGGATAAAATAGCATCCTATAGACTAAGGAATTAAAAAAAATGATTTGTTTATACATTTTGATTATAATTCCTTCCATTATTAACAGATAAGTGCAAGGACACTAGTTTTACATTTGATGTAGTAAAAAGGATTATTAATAATAAGCAAGAACACAAGTATCACAGTTAATGAAAAGAGAATTATTTATAATCTGTAAAATGGGTTTTAGCATGATATTTATATGCAGAATATGGAATATGGTCGTTAAAAGTACATTGCATGCATAATTCTTAACACTCATGATTATCGTTTTCTATCTAAAAGAAAGCTGTTGGATTTATTTCACATGGAAATATTGTTGTGATCAGCAATATCTAAAACAAACCGTAATACTCTGTCTCTTTTGCACGTTGTGTTCCTTATTCCATTAATTTCATTTTCTTTCTATTTTTTATAATTAACGACAAACTTGAGCGCAAGAATGAATGACGGAGTGATGATATTATAACTAAACCCCTTATCACCAAATCGGTGCTGAGAAAAAATATTAAGCTAGAACGTATAGGGAAAAAAAAGTTGTTAAAATAACAAAGAAGTTTTTTATCGGTGGGTTAGAATTAAAAAAATGATATAACAAAAACAACGATTAAGATCCTGTCTCCCGGGGAAATACTAACACAATCGAAATTAATAGTGACAAGCAAAATCAAATGTTATGGAAATCATCTATGTTTTAACTTCTTTGAACGTTTTATTTTTTGTCTCTAATTCAGTGTTGGTAATATTTGATAAAAGGGTAATATAGAAAAATGGCAATAAACGTGAAAACAGTATGATAGAAATGCCTAATAATAGAAAATAGTTACTGCTGTTTACAAACATAAAATCAAACGTTGCAACTTTGAGCTTTTTTTAGAAAGTTCACTGTATTAATTCCACATAAAAAAGCATGTTTTAAAGCAAAAACGATCACCTGATATAATTAAATAGTTGGGGTTAGACAGAGTGCATCCTTTTTCTTACCTTTGAACAAAGAGGATTAAACAGTATTTCTCGTGTTACAGATAATTGTTTATCCATTTGTCAGTACGTATGGCTAAGTCTTTAGAGTATATCCGTAATCACGCTGGTGTTAAGAAGGATTTTCTGAAATTCACTAATGACGTTCCGTTTCGAAGTGCTTATCGATTTTACATGCTTATTCTATTGCAAAAACCGTTATCACAAAACATTTTTTTGTTTGACAAAGATCCACGAAGAAGAGATATTTCCTTTGATGAACTAAAAATATTTATTTCTTCTATTTTAATTGAATATATCGTTCGTACTATTTTTGTTGGGTTTTAAGTGGTACGGCCAATTTAAAGATAATATTGCGACTTTTGAGCTTTGTGATACTATTAAAGTTATGCAATTGATGAGATTTCAGGCATTCAATTGTCTAGCTTTTCAAATACACACGCAAGTTATTGTATTTTATAAATTAAAAAAAAACCCACAGTTTCTTGTTCATTACAAACTTTTCTGTTTCAAAAAGAAAGTGTTCATCATAAATTGATACTGTTTCAAAAAGAAAGTGTTCATCATTAATTGATACTTATTATAAATAGATTATTACTAAACGCTATAAAAGTAGAAGTTATTTAGTATATCAGTTACTAGATTCAATCATAATGCGTAGCGGTTACTACATATTGTTTAATGATTACGTATAGTTTATTGTTTGGTTTTATTAACCTGTCAATTACATACTGATTACACGGTCGATGCACACAGTATATTAATCTTCGGTAGATGTTCGGTAAGTTCCGTGAGATGTACGCTGTACGATGCAATTTAATTTAATTTGTATCTCTAAACTAAGTGTACTCAACGTTATAGCGCAATAGGGTAAATCACGAGTTTATAATCTAATTGCAACGCGTGTTTTAAGTTCGAGGCCGCGTTGGTATATATTTTTTTCTTATTAATACTTTCAACATTGAATCTATATAATTATGATCATTTTATGTTGTTCGTTTTATTTCATTATGTTTTACTTAATTTTGTTATGTATATACTCTTTTTAAATAAAATGTTTTTTAAGAATTCATGTTTAAAATTAAAACGGATTAAAATTTAATAAAATGTGTTTTCAATGCCTTAAAACACACTACAAGTCTGTTCCGTTAAAATATACAGCCATGATAAAGAAAATGTACTAAAACAATGGCAATAGTAAGGATCGAACCACAGACCTCTCAATTATCAGGCATTCTCTTTACCGACTGTCCTATTGTGACTTAACGAAAGTCTTCACATTAAGCTGGTGTGACTTTCAATCCATGACTAATATACTACACATTAATTCTCGTAAACTACACGGACCAAACCGAAAGCGGATCGAATATTTAAATGAATCCTATAATGTATTCATAATTGACAGGTCAATAAAATCAGACTATAATGATAACGCATTTGCCAATATATTGGAATTCATCACGATTCAATTATTAATATCCATTATATGTTCATTCCTTCGTGCAGGAAACGAGTTTTCTTCAATCATTGCTTAAAATAGCTAAGTCTTGTCACGATCTAATGCTTTTAATCACGCAAAAGTGTTCACAATGTAACGCAAACCGTTATTGTACAGGGAGGACATATTAGCGGAATTGTAACCTATTTAGCATATTTGAGTTATTAATAATTGGTCAAACATGATTTTCAACATTTAACAGCGCAGATTAAAACAACCAATAATACTGAAATATTTTTTTCTCGCACAAGCGTAACCACTCTGGTAATAATTGAATATACGGGATGGAAGAACATAATACGATTGTTTTATTTAAATACAGATATTCGGCAATTTCGAAAATAATAAAAACAAAAATGACCATAGTTTCGATTTAAATTAAGAGGAATCACAAAACTTACTTATTGTTTAGCATATTGAAGGTCAAAATACCTTTGTCGACGCAAAAAAATACTATAAAAAAATTAAAACTTATAATATTTTGTTCACTTTATTTTATCATACTTTTACTTAAAAACAACAACTGCAACAATAAGACAACAAAAAATACAAAGAAAAAAAGAAAAAATAGACACAGTAAGGAAAGTAAAGAAAAAACAAAGTATGCACAGTTATCACATGTACTTATACTGAATTAAGTGTAAGCCTGTATATTGAATTGTCATTAATAGTTAATAAATCACCTTTGTGCTAAATACTTGGAGCGTAGAGCTACAAATTCCCATTCCCATTCCCAATTCCCATTATATCAGTATCGAATGTAATTGCAATTAATGTAAATACATACGCAGTATCGTTGTGATGAACTCCCACCCACCCCCTACCCAAACATACAGACACACCTAAAACAAAACACACTCAGGCCTGCGGACTTTGTAGTCAATTTCTACGCATCCAAATTTGAAACCGATGTTAAATAGCCGATACACAGCGCTATGATCTTTATGAAAAACGCCAACGAAGTCCTGTTTTTTATCTTTAGAAAGCAAAACGTCTATTTGCTGCAAAATAGTTTTAATGTTAATAATGACAAACATGTGTGTGAATGACTGACGTCTTAATTGCTTTATGTCATTTTCTGTATACCACACACAAACTTATCAACGCTTTAATAGCAAAATAATATTTTTTTACATTTCTGAGTCCCTGGGTAATTAAATTCAGGTTATCGACACATCTTAATACAATTTTACTCATAAGAAGTAGCAGTTGAAACTTAAATTGTAATGCTATTATTATAAAAGTAAACAAAACGACACAATTTTATTTTAAATAAAGAAAACCAGTAGGATATAAAACAATGGAATGTATGTTGAAATACCTATAGCAAAGATAAGCATTATGGCTACTGCTTTTGAGGTAATGTTGTGTTATCAACATTTGTTTTCCATTTATAACTACCTATTTATTTATTTATTGTCATAGTTAAATGTATTTACGCTGTTGTCTAATATTCACAGTATCTGCTATAACTTCACAATAGTAAAAGTAACATACAAACATTCACAAAAATGAGGACAAAGATCAACAAGGCAAAGACAACGTCCAGATGACGCAGTCCCCGGCACAAATTAGTCATAGCAGCCGGGCTCCCAAACGGTACAGAACCCAAACTAGGAGAGAGCACAATGACGTCGAAAAAAGGGGAACGCCGAGTAAGTTTGAAATCCATTAAAGGCATTTCGATTAACTGCTCTTTACTATAAATAGAACACAGCCAAACATGTCAAGTTAAAATAGTTACATATTGCTTCTTTAATATTAATTATTATCTTCACAGCCCGAAAAATTCATGTTGCTAAAAAACATTTATAAAGAGACAAAATAACAGCGACAAGAACCCCAATTACTTGATTATTATAAATAAATTTAGATATGCTGGCCATTTAATAAAATAAGATTAATTAATTTCATCTAAGCCTTGCGGACTTGATTTAATTCAATGAAAAACATATTCCAGAGAAAACCTAGAGCCATCTTAGAACATCGCAGTATTGACTTTCATTAATTTTGTTGTAAAGTTTTGTGCCGCCTGTGTCATGCAATTTCTGAAAAAAAATAATACTGTCAATTCCTTATCTGCTCCTTGTGGCTTCAGGGTTGGGGCGTCAGAATTGCAGCATCGTTTATCCCTGTGTTATTATAAAATTATACTTAATTGGTTAAAATTATTGGAATTTATGCATCTCCTAGCTTCAGTAGGTATGGTCGTTTGACGCCTTGTTTAATATTTTGCAATGAAGATTGTTACTCCTGCAGCTTAAATGATCTTTCTTCTTTCGGCGTCACCTGACCTTAACGGTATTGGTGCACTGTAAAAGAATCTACCAAACCAACAAAGCAAACAAACAAACAAATCTCCTTTACTGAAACGCATCTTGCTGTTGGAAGGAATGTGAGTTGAAGGCGTACGAATAGACAAACACCAGCCCACTAATATAGGCATTCCGATTTTTTAAATATTAATGAAGAGATTAGTAATCGGGTGTAAATAAATTATTCAGGTTTCTAAAAAAAATGGATGAAATGACAGGAACGCGCATATCAGCAAATCATTCACAAATATAACACACAGTATTTATGTTGTCTTTGGGCGTATAAATTATGACAAATAGGACAAATATTTTTGGTATACATCTCAATTGAAATTTCGAATGTTAAATTTGAAGGGTGTGTGCACATTGTAGACTTTGCTTTGATATGTTGCATTGAGATGAACGCTTCAGTTATCCCTACATACTTATTTCCCTAGAAATACTTATATACATATATAAAGTAATTCATTCAAACCGATAACAAACATTTGATTTGGAATATTTCCAGATCGTTTATATAGCTTTTACATACTTATTAGCAACCTGTGCCAAAAGAAGGCACATTAATAAGATGTTCAATTTCAAATATTTATATATTTGAAACAGTAATATCTGAATGGCATACTTTGAACAGCTTGACTGAATGGTGGATCTTTTTAATTGCTTTGTCTGAACACACAGCGGACATGATTAAATTGTTGTTATCAAATTGCTATCTACAGTAACAATGTTAATTAAATATTGGTCAACAGTATTTATGTAGTCTGCGAATTTGCAAGTAATTTAAAGAACAATTTATCTTCGTAAAACATTGCCTTTCATTACGTTTGCTATACAACAAATTCTCTTTGCATATATACCATTACGGTACTATGTATATCTTATGTTTATTTTATAGAGAAAAGGTATGAACCACATGCTTTTTAGCTTTATCATTTACAAATTTATCCTCTAAAATAATGTTTTAGTTATTGAATAATCAAAGGGCGTTTCTAATTTTGACCGCAATGTTTCGATTGGCATAGTGCTTTATTGATACAAAATATGTTCTCTAGTAGCTAAGCGTTATATGAGTTTTTTAAGTCTACCAAGTAAAAACATAGACTGAGCATACTGTTTTTTTCTAATTGATGTAGAAAAATTGAAAAATAATATTAACCGTAAACAATAGCATAAATATTGCCCAGCTAATAGTGAAATTGTTACTTCTGAATTTCGGAACTTCTAAAAAACCGAACTTTTTGGTTAGTCCCACAGGTGTTCGGTTTTTAGATATTACACTGTATAAGATTTATTGTCTATGTAGCAAATTTTTTGACCTGATTAAATGAATGTGTGCAATGAATTAACAATACGTATATTCGTATAACAATTTGAAATATCTAATACTTAGTTAAATTGACATATTGTACATTATTATACATAACACTGTAACTAACTTAAGATCGACGTCAATCGTAAAGTAAAACGATCTCATTATATCAATCAGTGATTTATAAATTAATAATAAATATGAAA
Source organism: Ruditapes philippinarum (assembly GCF_026571515.1). Taxonomy (NCBI): domain Eukaryota; kingdom Metazoa; phylum Mollusca; class Bivalvia; order Venerida; family Veneridae; genus Ruditapes; species Ruditapes philippinarum. The sequence continues at coordinate 11,818 of NW_026856186.1, forward strand.
GATTATGTCAGTAAATGTTGAGAATTTACAAACTCAAATAAATATTGTCAATCAATATGACATGTTGTTTTTGTTACCATATGGTTTAATCAGTGAGTCACTTGCAGACCAAAATGTCTGTCGATTTGTGTTTTGCAAATTAATTGTCATAGCAAACATGAGTGGATGACAGACAGTATAATTGCTTTATTTATAAGTTTTTCTAAACCACAAACGTTGAACTTTATTGATTTTATGAAAATTGCATTTTGCATAGTCACATGTTAAATTAAACTCCGATATTAAACACAACATTTTAAAAGAAAATATCCACGGACAGTCAACTCACATCTTAAGAGTCTATAAATATATATTTTAAATACATATCGCGCTTATAGTGCTGCAAATAGACTCCAAAAAGTCGCTTATTTAGGGGAGTAACTGGTCCCCGATCATAAACAGGGGGTTTCATATATCAAACTGTTTGGTTGGGTCCCTAGATTACGAAAATGGATTTCATTTTTACCATAAGTGCTGGCGGACTAAGAAATCCAAGATGGCGTCCAAGATGGCCGCCAAAAATATGAAAATAATCATTTATTATTTGTTACTTAAATTTGCAAGCATTAACTATTAAACATTGTTGTTTTTAAACATTTTAATATTAAATATATTTCTTTAATTTAGTTTTAGTATCTATTTATAATGTTAGTAGAATTTTTATGATGAAAACCGATAATTAAGGCTAAATATTTCTAAATATTACTGTTTTTTTAAATATGTGCTTTACATTTTCTATTTTTTTCTTGCAATTCAATAATGATTTGTTTCCTTACCGTGGTTACGACAAATTTACAGGTAACAACTTTTTTACAAACCAAATGTGCCAATGAAAGTTATTATTTTAGTATAATCTTTAGGATAATGTGTTTTTAAGTGGGTGGGGTAAAATGGTAATTTTATTTAAATTTCAAAATACTCCAGATAACTTTATTTTGACTTTCTAAAAGACTTGAATCTACTCCTTATTACATATTTCAGAGTCATTGCTGAATAGACAATGCCCTAAATGTGAAATATGAGGAAAATATGACACATTTTTTTCGGATATTTTTCGTAATTATTTTCTGTTTTTATAATTCAAAAATATAATTACATAAAATAACATATTAAAACTGCATTTTAGGAACACAAATGATACAAGAAAGAAAAAAAAAGAATATATTGATAAGTTTTAACTGCCAAATTTCAAGTAATATAAAGTTAATTTTAATTTTCATATTTTTGGCGGCCATCTTGGACACCATCTTGGATTTCTTAGTCTGCCAGCACTTCCGGGAAAAATGAAATCCAATTTCGTAATCTAGGGACTCAACCGAACATTTTGATATATGAAACCCTCTGTTTTTGATCGGGGACCAGTTAGGTGTTCCTAAGCTTATCAAATTTGCAGCACTATTACTTGATTGCGTACAGTTGTCTATAAATTATATGTTTTTTTGCACATGCATAATCAAAGATAAGATAAAACATAATAAATAAATAAATGAAATATTCCTTAGACATTAAACATTGTGTGCATTAATTTGTTTGAATATTTTCTTACGAGTAGATGCCCATATGTGATATTATATTAACCATGTCTTATTGTATATGATTTGACAGTTTGTACTGGTAAATTACACATTTTGTTATGCTTATGCCAAGAAACAGTCGAGGTTTATGTAGTTTTATTATGTGTGTTGAACTAACCTACATCGTTAACGTTCAGAATCGTCTGCATCAATATAATAATAAAACCTCACGATCTTGGTATCAGTCACAAATATATGTAAGCAAGCAAATTTATTGTAATGCTACAGCAATAACATGTTTAGCTTTTGCAAAATATCCCAAGAAAAAATGTTTCATGAAGGCCAGGTGTTGTTTTTTGCAGTATGTTACGAAACACTAACTACGCCATCTGTGTATGTTACTTAATGTAACACAATTTTCAAACTGTAAAACTTGTGCACAGGTCAATGCAAGGAAAAGTGGGGTTGGCTGGGGCGCAAGTTTGTCGTGTTGAACTGGATAAATTAAACACAGTTTTTGAAATATTGCTGTTCAAAACCGGCCGTTATTTGTTATAATTTGTATATAAATTGAAAGTGTGCGAACCGACCGACACAATTGCATTTATTGACAATTATTGTGTTTCATACTGTAATTAATTTTAAAATACTTTTCTTTTAAATTAATTTATTTTTCTGGACAACTTTCGTTCATCCCCACACAGCAGGTTAGCTTTCATTATTGAATCAATACTTATGATGACCTATTTCGACCGTTGTTCTATCTAATCAAGACGCGTCATCTAGATATGTCAATCAAAACAGGAGGCAATATTGATGAAAAAATATCGATAAGAAGTATCAGAAGTAGGAACAGATAGCTGCTAGTAAACGAAATGTATCAATGAAGAATCGCAATTGTTTTTTTTTAACTAAAGTTAAGTATATTGTTCTTATTGCATCACTGATTGTAAGAATTATACATTATTACCTTAGTTTGTGTCAGAAAGAATTCTTTTTGACAACGGGCATCATAACAAGGATAAGATTACTTCATATTACATATAATACATTATGCGCTGCGCTTTTTATCATGGTAGTACAATTTACGATCCACATGGTAACTAAATGCCGAACAATGCTATAAGATGTATTCATGTGGGCTTATTTATCTTGAAATTAGTTTAGGTCTGTCAAATTACCAAATAACGTGGTGAAAGTCAAATGAAAGATTATTCGCCTTTTTTTCATTTAAAAAGAAAACAACAAAATATAACTCCGGTCGTAATTGAGTAACATGCTTTTATATCAATCCGTATATAATACATGTAACACATTTTGTAATGCTAACCAAAGAAGCTTTTGTGCCAATTGAAAATTTGGCAGTTTTACCTTTCATTCATGTATCTTGTCAGATTTGATTACATTTCGAAAAAGACCCCTCCAGCTGACACGTGTGCATTTTAAGTTATACACACATACACTTAAGAATTGATCTGAACAAAAATACTTCGTTGCAATTAAACACATGGAGTAATATAGAAATCACACTTTGAAGGGAACCTTAACATAAAGTAGGAAGTTTTCCTCAGAATCATACAGCAATACAAATTTATACAAGTCGAATATGACAATATAAGAAACAGTGACCTTTTTGAGCAACTGTGGACACATAATAATAAAGAATAAAGCTTTTTATTGCGTAACAATATTTCAATTTCATGTTTGGTTATATAAGGTGTATTTCATGAGGACAGGCATTCATTCATTCATAATATATATGTTTTACATTGAACCAATAAATTCATATCATAGCTTTTGTCTAAAATATTACAATTAAGGAACTAAATGTATTGTTTATAGCTTCCGTACAGATGTGAAAAAAATATTCTAGCAAGGTATGTGGTACACAATGCTTATTTATTTTTAAAACAAATCAGTTATTCTGATACAAAATGTTTTGAAATAGAAGTAGCGCTCAGAATAAGAGAATTTTATCATTTATGATAAAAATCGTATTTACAACACTTATGAAGGCTTGCGTGTTTTATTTGATATAGTATGTGAGAATTTCTACATTCTAACGGGAATAAAACAACATCCTATAGACTAAGGAATCAATAAAAATGATATTTTGTAAACATTTTGATTAGAATTTCTTCCATTATAAACAGATAAGTGCAAGGACACTAGTTTTACATTTGATGTAGAAAAAATTATTATTAATAATAAGCAAGAACACAAGTATTACAACTGATGAAAAAGAATATTAATAATCTGTAAAAATGGGTTTTAGCATGATATTTATTATCAGAATATGAAATATGGTCGTTAAAAGTACATAACATAAGTATTTGCATGCTTAATTCTCAACACTCATGATTATCGTTTTCTATCTAAAAGAAAGCTCTCGGATTTATTTCACATGGAAATATTTTTTTGATCAGCAATATCTTATAACAAACCGGAATACTCCTCCTCTTTTGCACGTTGTGTTCCTTATTACATTAATATCATTTTCGTTCTATTTTTCATAATTAACAACAACCTAGAGCGGTAGAATGAATGAGAAAGTGATGATGTCATAACTAAACCCCTTATCATCAAATATGTGCTGAGAAATAATTTATAAAGCTAGAACTCACCGTATTACCGGCGCCAGTGATGGCAGATCACTGCAGTGGTGGCAGGTAGCTGACAATTACCGCTCGGTACAGGTGGGTTATAAATTTGGTTGGTATTATTATGTTACACAAACGCGGCCCATTTCATTACTATGTCCATTGACTGGAGATACTATTAGGTAATTTTGACTCGTTTTTTCCTGTTTTTAGACTATTTTGAGCAGGTTAAAAGTGACAGCTTCGGAAAAATCCGTGAAATATCTTTTTTTTGTTCAAAATATCTCAAGTTTTAACTAAATGGCAGGATTTCGTCTTATTAATATAGACGTTCATCCATTGGGGTCATGCAAGTCAAATATCTACTCCGTGAGTCTTTTCTTGAAAGTTTTACAGAAGTTCAATCTGTTCCGGTCGAAGAAAAAATGCTGCCGTTGTAGGCAGATACTTATTTTAAATGCTGCCGTCGATGGCAGAAAAAACCATGAAAGTGGCTAACATTCTGACAGAAAATCAAGGTCAATCTTTTATCAATTCCTCTATTCTTTGCGTCCTTTTAGTCGGCATTGAGACGTTAAACTATCATTTCTAATATTTTCTCAAGATAGAAAAGTTATTAATGCAGTATGTGCATCCAAAAAACTTTTTAGCAACACAGTTACAATACAAAATGTGATGATTATCCTTATTATTTTAACCTGCTCAAAATAGTCTTAAACAGGAGAAAAACCAGTTCAAAAAAATCTAATAGTATCTCCAGTCAATGAACAATGGACGTTTCCGGTTTTTCGTAGCGGAACATTTAGCCACACCTTTTTCCATTCATTGCTAGGTCAACTGCTCACAAACAGTATCACAAACATAAGCACGTGTTCTTTTGTGCAAACCAGGTAAACCAGTGACTATGTATTATCTCAGTGTAGCGATTGGATAACAAGTTTGCCAATTTACATAAAACTGTAAACACCGGAAAGGTCCATAGTTTCATAGCAATGAAATGGGCCGTGTTTTTGTAACATAATAATACCAACCAAATGTATAATCCACCTGTACCGAGCGGTAAATTTCAGCTATCTGCCATCACTGCAGTGATCTGCCATCACTGGCGCCATCACTGGTTAAACGGTGTGTAGAACATACAGGGAAAAAATGTTTAAATAACAATGGAAGGTTTTTGTTATCGGTGGGTAAATATTTCAAAAAATGTAATGATATAACAAAAAAACGCGACTTAGGGGGCGTGAGGGATTTTGCACTTATTCATTATCTCTCATGTACAGACTCAGTCAAACCGAGTCTGCAATTCTTATGTAATTTTGTTGTGATTAATGCTTCCGAGGGATCACTTTGTTTCCAGAATTTTGTACTTCACAACAGCAGGTGTCAAGTGCCGTGTGGCAGCTGTAAAAAGTTGCCCCGTACTTCACTTCAGTGTTGTTATATTTTCTGGTCCTTCGGGATCATTGATGCCAGCACTATTAAGTGTTGAGAATTGAGTACCGCTTAAGCCGGTGCTAGGGGGCGTGAGGGATGTTGCACTTATTCATTATCTCTCATGTACAGACTCAATCAAACCGAGTCTGCAATTCTTATGTAATTTTGTTGTGATTAATGCTTCCGAGGGATCACTTTGTTTCCAGAATTTTTTAGATCCTTTCTCCCCAAGTACAAACAAAATCGTAATAAATAATGACAAACAAATATAAATGTTAGGGTTGAACTTCTTTAAACGTGTTTTTTTTTAATTATAATGAATAAATAAATTTTTGTTTTGAACAAAATGCAAATGCTTTCATTAGGTATTATTTGAATAAAGAGTAACATATAAAAGGCAATAAAACGTGAAAACGGTATAATTATAGAATTCAAATACTTAATAATAGTAAATAGTTCCTGCTGTTTATAAACATAAAATCTCACGTTGAAACTATGAGCTTTTTTCAAAAATTCGTTGTTTTGATTTCATACGAAAAAGCATGTTTTAAGGCAAAAACGATCACCTGATATAATTAGAAGATTGGGGTTAGACAGGGGCATCCTTGTCTTACCTTTAACCAAAGAGGATTAAACAGTATTCCTCGTGTTACAGATAATTGTTTATCCATTTGTCAGTACGTATGGCTGAGTCTTTAGAGTATCTCCGTAATCACGCTGGTCGTAAGAAGGATTTTTCTGTAAATTCACTAATGACGTTCCGTTTCGAAGTGCTTATCGATTTTACATGCTTACTCTATTGCAAATACCGTTATCACAAAAAAACATTTTTTTGTTTGACAATGAGTCGAGAAGAAGAGATATTCCCTTTGATGAAATAAATATATATTTTTTTCTTCTGTTTTACTTGAATATATCGTTAGTACTTTTTTTTGGTTGCGATTTAAGCAATACGACCAATGTAATGATAATATGGCGACTTTTCGAGCTTTGTGATACTTTTAAAATTATGAAGTTGGTTGTAATTACGATGACCAAAGGTACAAATGAGATTTTCTAGCATTTCAAATAACATGTACGCAAATTGTTTGTATTTTATAAATCAAAACAAAACAGTATTTGGTTTCGTTATAAACGTTTTATTTTCGAAAAGAAAGTGTTCATCATTAATGATAATTATACTTAAACTGCAACCGTACTAATTATAAATATATATTACTACTAAACGTTATAAAAGTAGAAGTTATTCGGTTTATCAGTTACTAGATTCAATCAAAAATGCGTAGCGTTTACTACGTATACGTATTGTTTAATGATTACGGATAGTTTAATAACTACGCATTTTGCCAATATATTGGAATTCATCACCATTTTCAATTTGTTATATCAATTATATGATCATTTCTATCGTGTATGAAACGATTTTTCACTCATTGCTTAAAATAAGCTAAGTCTTATCACGATGTAATGCTTTTTTATTCACGCATATTAGCGGATTAGGTGTACCTATTAGCATGTTTGAGACAATTAAAACTGTCAACAATGAGTTCAACATTGTACAGCGCAGATTAAAAACTATAGCACTGATTTTTTTTTCTCGGCACAAGCGTACCTCTCTGATAATAATCAAATATACGGGATGGTGTCACAAGTGAACAGTACGTTTGCTTTAAAATATTGATTATATTTTCACGCCGAAACCTAACTCTAATATTCATTGATGTGAAGATTTGCATCCTTTTGTTCAAGGATAGAGGTTTTCGGGTGAAGGTTTATTAGAGTTATGTTTATGGTTTTTGAATAATTTCCATGTTCAATTTAAACATTTTGCCTTTATTTCACAAAAAATCCTTTCAAGTAATAAGAAAGTTTACATTTTTGTTTTATGAACCAGATATATGTATTATGTCTGTATTTGAAGAGGGCCTTTATTTAAAAACTATTTTTCCGCCGTCCAGCTTTATTTTCGTGCAATCGATTGTTCATGTTTGTGCACGATCTGTTTTCCCGCTCAGTACTCAGTAGTTTGCTATATATTGACTAAAATTTTAAGTGACATTATTGCAATGCAACTGACGTTATACAGGTTCACCTATGACCCGGGCAGGACAAATTATATTTGTCATAAACACTTACAGCTTGTACAAGTTTAAATTTAATTCTATTGCATTTTTGTTTCATAATTTTTGCATATTCGTAAAAATACTATTTTTCTATTTAGAATATATAGTTTTTTGATTTCAGGTTTAGTTATTTGGTCAGTAATTTATTGTTTTCTAAATTATTTCATAAATTTTTGCAGATTAAATTTTAAAAGCTCTTTTTATATCTTAGTGGTATTCCTTATTGCAAATTTATACCGAGACATGTTAATTGTGTATGTTAATTGAATTATATTGTATTATAGGAGCCATTGAATATTTATAAGATATAATATATTATCAATTAATAATTTATTTATGGTTCTTACCGCTATTTGGGGTTGTAAACTTATGTAAAATGCTGCCAGTATGTAATGAATTTGTTTCAATCAATATTAATTTACGTAATCATCTTACCTTCATTTCATTTATCATTCAGTTTGTTATAAGTAAATACAACGTATCAAAACAACACGTATTTCTCAGAGAAGGAATCTTCAGTGGCATGATTTTGAAACGTATTATTAGGTGTTATTATGTGGCGTATTATTTGAATATATTTAGCAAACGCAGTATTATGCGAATGTGATTGAATTTTTGTTTCCACGGAATGTATGGATGTATTAGTGGACATTTCTGTTTATTCAAAGAAAGCACGTTATTTTATTGGAAACCGACGAAAGGCTCGAGGTCTTTTCAAGACTTTATATTCCTTATGTTTGATCTATCATGCGAACTTATCATGTTTCTATACTTTGTGCTTCTTATTTGAGGACACACCCGAAGATGAAACGGGCCCCCACAGTAGTGTCCATGGTAAAGGGTGACGCATGCCCTTTGTTCAGGAATCCTATCAACTGTGCCAAACACTGTAGGAAGTACAGTTACGCTTGATAAGATTTTATACAAGACGCCCGCCATTGAGACGATTTTTGTTTAACAACGCCACCACTTATAAACATGACAAAACTGATATGGGAGAAGAAAAATAGACTGAGATACGTTGATAGTGTTGTTTTGTGCACGTGACTTATCATCAGTAGTTTATCACTATACAATCATTTTCATTTTATAAATATTCATTTCTGTAATAAATTTTGTATATAGTTTTCTGTTCTGAGCTTGTTGGTGTATTTAATAGCAATTGTGGTCGGCCTGTATCCCAGCGTAGTCTATTGTGACATTTGGTGACCTCGACGTGATTGGAATACGATTGACTAGTTGTTATCTGAAACAAACCACATCATTTTACTGCAGCTAGTTATATAGCTAACACTAGAACTTTGGTTTTTATTTTAAGTAAAAAGTTTATCTTACAATTAAAGTTAAAATTTAGTTTATTAAAGGTAGTTAAATTTTGTATCACTTTGAATTATTTTTTTTTTATATTCGTGGTATTATAATATTCTTAACATTTTTCAATTGATACCCCCGTGACAAATGAAACGACTTGTTGTGTTGTGACAGCTATCAGCCTGAAGAGGTTATAAACACCACACAGACACGACAGTGGCACGTTTTGGACGTTAGATTGAGTTCGTTCCATTTTCTTCCTTTTAGGTGTCACTTATGATGAGACCACCAGTTTTGTAATCTGAAAGTGACCTTCGGTAAAACACCGGAAGCATATATGATAAACACATAACTCTGCATGTAAGGTATACCCGCCTTGTGTACTTTCTTCATAGATAACGAAACTGTGTCTGTTATCTAGGGTGTGAACATTTAATTTACTTGTTCATTTACAATTTTAAATTGTGTCGTTTACTTTGTAGTCTGTAGTATACTTGAAACTGGCCGCATACTATATACGTTTTTATTTTTGCCACATGTGGGTAAGAGCTAACGCGACCATTTGAGTTTTGGTCGGTAGTTTGACTTTGAAGTTTAAAGTATTTTGAACAGTTTTAAATTCATGTATACTGTCTCTGTACACTTGAGATTTATCTATTATACAACCCTGATGAGGCATACTTAGATGAGTTTGAACTTAAGTGATGTAGTAGTAGAGTATAGCTGTTTAGAATATTGAATACATTGTTAATTTTAGTACTTTGATACAGTGAAGGTACATTTTGAATTATAGGCTTAGAGTGATAAAGATGGCTTTAATTTATATGGTAAGTGTAGTGTATAGTTCACGAGATTGCACTTAGTGAATATAGCGTTTTGCTGTTTAAGCGGTTGTAGTGCTTACCTTAAATGTACTTTCGATATCATTGTTCTACTCACGGTAGATCTTCTACTTGTATCCAAGTCTGTTGTTGTAGTAGTGTTACAGTGTAGGAAATATACATAATAGTTCAAGATGACTAGTGTAAATGAGTTGATAGAAGACTTTAGGTCAGGAGTATTAGGGTAATACAGACTGAGGCTTGAGAAAACTTTGTTAAAGAGGAGCAAGCCAGGGAGCGTGAAGAAAGAACACAAGTAGGTTAGAAGCTGAGGAGGAACGTTTAGAAGCTGAGAAGGTAGGTTGAAATTAGAAGCTAGGTTAGAAAAGAGAAGTTAGATTATGAGGTCCAGACTTTCTAAGGAGAAGTTAGAATAGAGATAGAAATGGAAAAAGAGAAGTTAAGTAATGAGGCTAGAGTTGCAAAGAGAAGTTAGATTATGCTCGTTCAGTTTAGAAAGAGAGAGGAAGAGCCGAAAACTAGGAAAGTTCGAAATAAGAGATAGAAATGGAAAAAAGAGAAGTTAAGTAAATGAGGCTAGGGTTGCAAAGGAGAAGTTAGAAATAGCTCGTCAGTTAGAAAAGAGGAGAAGGAGGAAGCAGAAGCTAGGAAGTTTGATACAGAATATAAGATGAAGATAGAGTTAGATATGTTAGGGTGAAGAAGAGTGTAGGTAAGGTTAAGGTTAAGATGACTCTTTTGACGAAAAAAGACTTGATTCTATGGATGCCGTATTTGAATGTTTATGAAACTTATGCGTCTGCTTCAGAATTGGGAACATGAAATGTGGTCACTAAAACTTACCGTTTCTGTTAAAAGGTACTGCTAGGGAGGTAATTTGATAGGCTTCCATTAGAAGATAGGACGGATTATGATAAGCTGAAAGATGCTTTGTTAAGGCAGTTTGACGTTGACTGATGATGGGTATAAGAAGAAGCTTTTAGGACTGAAAGCCCCGTGAAAATGAGACTTTTTGTTATGTTCTCTAGCTAGAATCTCTAGATACTTAGATGGTTGGCTAAGATTGAGTAAGGTGGAGAAGACTTATGAAAAAGTTGTTAGACTTCATAGTAAGGGATCAATTTTTAGATATCTGCAATAGAGAACTATATCAGAACCTTAGTAGTAAGAAGTTGTTTTTTCAGCCGTGAAGTAGCGGAAGATGCAGATTTTGTTTGCCAAGACTAGAGGAGGTCCGAAGTATGTAGTGGAATCATGAATTAAAGAAAGAGCTAAAGCCGTTATGCACTGCGAGTAGACCTGTAGATAGAAATCAAGGTAGTAGTTATCGTATGCAAAGAGGTAAACGATAGACTGGTAAATAGAGGTAGAGCATCTCAGCAGTATTGAAGGTTATAAATGCACATATTGTGGTCGCTTTAGGGCATACAGCATTTTTCTGTAGAAATAAGGCTACAAATAAAGCTAACGCAGCGGAAGACATAGAGCCGAACTCACATGAATCCAAGTAAGAATGATAATAGTTATCAGGGTAATAGAAGGCGAGGAGGTTTATAGAGGTAGGAGTAGAGGTAGAGGAAGAAATAGAGATGCAGATTCGAAAATTTCCGATGCCGAGATCAGATAGTGGTAGTAGTTTGATAGAATTGGGATTTTTGAAGACGTGGTACAGTAAGTTACTATAATTCATGTCCGAACAACTAGAGGTATATGTAATGGTCAAAGCTATAGCTTGCAATGAGAGATACTGGGTGTACATGTGTTCATAGTACGAAGGAATTTGGGTAAATGCAAATCATTGTTAGGGAAGTCCAGACGATGTAAGACATGATGGTCAGTGAGCACAGATTAGACATGGCGTTAATTGATCTTGATTGTCCGTATATACAGGGGTACTGTTAGAAGCACTATGTGTAGATAATCCTACAAATGATGTAATTATCGGTAACATAGAGGGTGCCTGTAGAACAAATTTTGGTAAGTTAGCTTCAGCAGTAGAAACAAGATCGCAGAGTCAAAGTTAAAGCTCATAGAAAACTTAAAGTTCCTTCACAGATTTTAGACATCACTAAATGTAGAGTTTGTAGAGAAGCAGCAGGCAGATAGTACATTAGATGGATGTAGAAAGAAAGCAGAGGAAGGTACTGTTAGAAACTGTAGAGGTAAAGGGCAAGTGAAGTTTCAGATCAGGAATAAGATGTTGTTTAGAGAGTTTACGGCAGGAAATGGTGACGTAAGTAGGCAATTTAGTAGTTCCTAAGGATCTTAGGGAGACTGTGTTAAAAGTAGCGCATGACTCGCTTTTTGGCAGGACATCTTGGTATTAGGAAGACAAGTGATAGAGTTTAGGGGAGTTTTATTGGCCAGGTGTTCTTGTAGAGGTTTAGACGATATTGTCAGTCTTGTGATAATTTTGTCAACGTACTATTTCTAAAGGTAGAATAAGTAAGGGTAACTTTAACGGTAAGATGCGCTTTGATTGATACTCCTTTTAAGAGAGTTGCCGTTGACATTGTTGGTCCCGAATCGAACCTATGAACTGATTAGAAAGAAAGAACGATATATTTTGACCATGGTAGACTATGCTACAAGATATCCTGAAGCAATTGCATTGCCTAGTATAGAGACTGAAAGAGTAGCCGAAGCATTAGTTGACATGTATAGTAGATTAGGTGTTCCAGAGGAAAATGCTTACAGATTGTGGATCACAATTTTACTTCACAGATTATGAATGAGGTTAGTAGGTTGCTGTCTCTTAGACAGTTAACAACTACACCGATATCATCGATGTGTAATGGTTTAGTGGAGAAATTTTAATGGTAGTTTAAAGCAGATGTTGAAAACGGATGTGTAGTGAAAGACCAATTACAGATTGGATAAGTATTTGAATGCTATGTTGTTTGCGTATCGGGAAGTTCCACAAGAGAGTTTAGAGATTCTCGCCATTTGAATCTTGTAATATGGACGTAGTATAAGAGGTCCAATTACCATTTTGAGAGAGTTATGGTCAGGAAAAAACACGGAGAATGACGAAGTTAAGACAACTTATCAGTATGTAGTTGATTTGCAAGAAAGACTAGAAAGTACATGTAAGATAGCACAGCAGGAGTTAGAGAAGAGCAGTATTAGGTATAGAAAGTATTAAACAACAGGAAAGCTAGAGATAAACTTTTAAGAAGGGAAGTAAAGGTACTGGTTCTTATACCTAAACCCAAAACGCAATAAGCTGTTGTTACAAATGGAAAGGTCCATTTGTAGTTTCACGAGGTCGTGAACAAATTAGATTATCGGATAGATATAGGTAACAATAAGATCAAAACTTTCCATGCCAAATATGCTGAAGGAGTATGTTGAAAAGAAATTTTCGAACCAGAACGAGGTGCATTAACAAAGGTAAGTGCAGCTGTTGTAGAAGCGGAAAATGGGTATGATAGATTAGAGGAAGATGATAGTTTAGAAACAATTACCAAGATGATAGTGACAATATATTGTTAGTCATTGAAGAAAGGTCAGAGACATATAAAGATGTTCAGGTAAATCCTGACTTACAAACAGATTGTAAGACTCAGATTGCAAACCTTGTTAAAGAAATTTCAGATGTTTTAACAGATATACCCGGAAATACGTCATTAGTTCAGCATGACATTAAGTTGACTACGTCAGAACCGGTAAGGACTAAGGGTTATCCTATTCCTTTTCACTCACAGCAGATAGTAAAAGGAAGAAGTTTGATAAATGCTAGAAGGTTGGGAGTTATCGAACCTTCTAATGCTCCGTTTCTAGTCCAATTGTCCTTATCAGGAAAAAGGATAACACGATTAGGTTCTGTATTGATTTTAGACAGATCAATAAATGCACTGTATTTGATGCGAACCGATGCCCAATATGGAACAGTATTTTCAAAAATTATCAAAATAACAGGTATTTTTTTCGAAAACTTGACCTTAGTAAAGGATACTGGCAAGTTCCTTTGTCTACAATGCAAACCTTTGACGCATTTGAAACCCCGTCGGACTTTTTCAATTCCGGAAATGCCTTTGGTTTAGTCAATGCCCCTGCAACGTTCTGTAGACTGATGAGAAAGGTTTTGAAAGATCTAGATCACTCAGATAGTTTATAGATGATATTTTGGTCTATACAGTCACATTGCCAGAGCATATCATGCATTGTATGAGTTATTTACCCAATTAAGAGAGTCTAGGCTACTGCTAGACCGTCCAAGTGTTTTCATATGTTTTGAAAAATTGGAATGTTTAGGTCATATGATAGGAGTAGTAAGTCCATTGAACCTGTTCTCAGTAAGGTCAAGGCAATTCAGGAGACCGAGAGACCCACGACTAAGCGAGGAGTCCGGCAATTTTTTAGGGGTTGTGTCTTGGTACCGGAAGTTCATCCCTAACTTTGCCGCCATTGCTGTTCCGTTGACCGATTTGACAAAAAAGTTTCAACCAAATCGTATTGAATGGGGTGAAAGTCAGGAAAAGGCTTTTTCAGACTCTTAAGGCTAGTTTGACCGGTCCGCCAATTTTTGAAATTACCAGATTTAGACAAGATATTTATTCTTAGAGTTGATGCTTCTGATTGTGGATTAGGATCTGTATTACTTCAAGAAAACAAGGTGAGGAGAAATTTCCAGTAGCTTATGCAGTAGAAAGATGTTACAAAGAGAACAGAAGTATTCTGTAATAGAGAAGGAGTGCCTTGGTATTGTTTGGGCAATTTCTAAATTTCACAGATACTTGTTTGGTAAGGAATTTATTCTAGAGACAGATCACCAGCCGCTTTTGTATCTTAACAAGGCAAAGTTAAGTAACTCTAGAATAATGAGATGGTCTTTGCTTTTGCAGCCATACAGGATGAGGATTAGAGCAATCCCAGGTAGAGAAAACATAGGTGCAGATTATTTAAGCAGGGTATAATGTAGAGTGTAGTGTAGTATTTATGGTGGTTATAAATAGGGTGTACAGTATTTCTTCTTACATTTTTTGCAATTTGTCGTTTTCACTTTGTTGTATTTAAGAAAATTTATCAATTTTTCTTATTTAAAGGGGGGCGTAAATGTCACAAAGTGAAAGTACGTTTGTAAAATATTGCATTATATTTTTCACGCCGAACCTCATTTTTACTCTATATTCATTGATGTGAGATTGCATCATCTTTTGTTCAATTTAGAGTTTTCGGGTGAAATTATTATTTAGAGTATGTTTATGGTTTGCATAAATTTCCATGTCTCAATTTAAACATTTTGCCGTTTATTTCACAAAAATCCTTTCAGTAATAAGAAAGTTACATTTTTGTTTTATGAACCAGATATATGTATTATGTCTGTATTTGAAGGACGGGCCTTTATTTTACATAACTATTTTTCCCGCCGTCCAGCTTTATTTCGTGCAAATCGATGTGTTCATGTTTTGCACGATCTGTTTTCCCGCTCAGTACTCAGTAGTTTGCTATATATTGACTAAATTTTAAGTGAATATTGCAATGCACTGGACGTTATACAGGTCACTATGACGGTGACAGACAAATCATATTTGTCATAAAATTACAGCTTGTACAAGGTAAATTTAATTTTCTAGTGATTTTGTTTCATAAATTTTTGCTATTTCGTAAAATACTATTTTCTATTAGAATTATAGTTTATTTGATTCAGGTTTAGTTATTTGGCAGTAATTTATTGTTTTCTAAATTTCTAAATTTTTGCAGATTAAATTTTAAAAGCTCTTTTTATTCTAGTGTTTCGCTATTGCAAATTTATACCGAGACATGTTAATGTTGATGTATGTTAATTGAATTATATTGTAATTGTATAGGAGCCATGAATATTTTATAGATATATATATATCTATTCATTAATAATTTATTATGGTTCTACCGTATTTGTGTAACTTTATGTAAAATGCTGCAGTATCGTAATGATTTGTTTCAATCAATTTAATTTACGTAATCATCTTACTTCATTTCATTTATCATCAGTTTTTTGTTATAAGTAAATACAACGTATCAAAACTAACGTATCTCTAGAGAAGGATCTTCAGTGGCATGATTTTGGAAGACGTTTATTTATTGGTGGTTATTATGTGGCGTATATTTGAATATATTTGCAACGCAGTATTATGCGGATGTGATTGAATTTTTGTTCCACGGAATGTATGGGTGTACTATAGGGGACATTTTGTTTATTCAAAGAAGCACGTTATTTTATTGGAAACCGACAAAGGTCGAGTCTTTTCCAAGGGACTTTATATTTACCCTTATGTTTGATTATCATGGAACTTATCATGTTTTATACTTTGTAGCTTCTTATTTGAGGACACACCCGAAGATGACACGGCCCTCCACACGTATGTCCATGGCTAAAGGGTGACGCATGCCCTTGTTCAGGATCCTATCAACTGTGCCAACACTGTAGGAAGTACAGTTACGCTTGATAAGATTTTATACAAGACGCCCGCCATTGAGACGAATTTTGTTTAACAACGCCACCACTTAATAGAAACATGACAGAAACTGTATGGGAGAAATAGACTGAGATACGTTGATAGTGTTTGTTTGTGCAGTGACTTATCATAGTAGTTTATCATATACAATCATTTTTCATTTATAAATATTCATTTCTGTAAATAAATTTGTATATATTTTTCTGTTCTGAGTTGTTGGTTGTTTTAAATAGCAATTGTGGTCGGCCTGGTATCCCAGCGTAGTCCCTATTGTGACAGATGGATGAACATAACATGATTGTTTTATTTAAATGCAGATATTCGGCAAAATTCGAACATAATAAAAACAAAAAGGATCTAAGTTTCGTTTTAAATTAAGAGGAATCACAAACTTACTTATTGCTTAGCATATTGAAGGTCACAGTAGTTATTTTCGACGCAAAAAAATACCCCCCCCAAAAAACAAAAAAACTTGTGAACCTGTTATTATATTATAATAAATGTTTTACATTTTACTTTATCATACTTTTACTCAAAAATAACATCTGCAACAAAAGTTGCAATAAGGTAACAGAAAATACAAAGACAAAAGAAAAGAAAAAAATAGATACAGTAAGGAAGAAAGAGAGAAAGCAAAGTATGCGCAGTTATCACATGCATTTATATTGATCTAAGTGAAAGCCTGTATATTGAATTGTCGTTAATAGGTAATGAATCACTTTTGGTCTAAATAATTTGAGCGTCGAGCTACAAATTCCCATTTGGCTTCCACAGTAGTCCAGTGGTAGGACGCGCGCTTAGGGATCGAGAGGTCCCTGGTTCGAACCCCACCAGGGGCACTGCTAATTTCCTTGAGCAAGAAATTTACCTGCGATTGCTTCACTTCACCCAGGTGTAAATGGGTACCTGCGAGGGTGGTATAATTCCGTTGCGCCAAAGTGTCGGCTGCACTAAGCGGAGTTAAAAGACTCCCCAGGGAGATTTATAGACAGATACCAGTAGCCCGATGACCAGGGGTAATAGCTGTAAAGTCGGTGAACGTGCGCAAGCATGAAACTTAGACTATAAAATGCAATTACTTTTACAATAATAAGTACATTTTCAACATTTATAACACTTATCCCTGTATATGTTATAACAAAACATAAGACAGGTTCACGCTGCGCCTGTGCCTCAATTAAGTGTATCAAATGACTCTGAATCGTATGTTTAAAACTGTTCAAAGAAACATATATTATATATATCCTATCATATATATGGATGGTTTAATCATAAAAAGGTAGTCTGAGTTTTGTGTGTATGCATTTCATGCATTGCTTAAAATGTTTGACCCGAAATATGAACTTTATACCATGGGCTAAATATAAAATCTATTATAAAAACGCTTAATATTGATTATTTTTATTCAAATAAGACATATTCAGTGAGAATTTCAATTAATTTCTCTGATAAAATATATTTTACTCAAGGCTGAACATATAATATAGTTAATGATTAACATGTTCAATGACGAACAAGGCTTATTAAGTTTTAATAATCAATATATGGATAAGCTGACAATTATATCAATATGATATGTAATTGTATTTAATGTAAAACATACTCAGTATCGTTATGATGCGGTCTTCCCCCTCCCCCACCCCAATACACAGACACACCTAAAGAACAAACAAACAAAATACACACTCAGACCTTCGGAATTTGTAGTCAATACCTACGCATCCAAATTTGAAACCGATGTTAAATAGCCGATACACAGCGCTATGATCTTTATGAAAAACGCCGACGAAGTCCTGTTTTTATCCTCAGAATGCAATACGTCTGTTTGCTGCATAAAAGTTAATAATGACAAGCATATGTGTGAATGACTGACGTCTTAATTGCTTTATGTCATTTGCTGCATACCACACACAAACATATCAACGCTTTAATAGTAAAATAATATTTGTTTTACATTTCTGAGACCCTGGGTAATTAAATTCAGGTTATCGACATATCTTAATACAATTTAACTCATAAAAAGTTTCAGTTGAAACTTAAATCATAATGCTATTAAAAGTAAACAAAAGGACACAATTTTATTTTAAACACAGAAAACAATGGGTTGTATGTGGAAATACTTAAAGCAAAGATAAGCACTCGGGTAAATACCATAACAAAACTTGGTTATAATACAGCTACTCTTTTCATATAATATGTTGCAAGTTAACCCTACGGCACAAAAACCTGAAATTAAGATTGTGTTAAAAGTATAAAAACGAAAGAGGTTTCATTTAATAAAAAGAAAATGAATGAATTTCTGAATTTGTTGTTACTAGTAACAGTATTTTTCTTATGTTTATAACTAGGATATCTACAAGCACTTATTATGATAACTCTTTTGCTAAAACATATACCGGCTTTTTAAGGATACTTATTCTTATATTCTCATGTTGTTGAAAAAAAAAATTGACTACTTATGGAGGTTGTGTTTTCTTTGCAAAAGACTGTTTTACTGGTACTCTGATGTGTAATTGATATGAATAGTAATTTTTTAGCTCAAACATTTAGCAATTTGAATATATATTATATATGTTTTAGCCTAAAATTTATAACTTTATATACTCAATTTAATATAAATTGTTTTTAAATATGTTATAGACATAACTTACTAGTAAATGCTGTGCAATTCATGCCATGTGAACATATTCTTGAATGGCTACTGCTTTTGAGGTGATGTTGTGTTATCAACATTTGTTTTCCATTTATAATTCCCTATTGTTTGTTGTATTTGATTTATTGCCATAGTTAAATGTATTTAAGCTGTTGTCTTATATTCACAGTATCTGTTATAGCTTCACAATAGTAAAGGCAACATACAAACGTTCACAAAAATGAGAACAAAAATCAACAAGTCAAAGACAACGTCAAGATGACGCAGCCCCCCGCACAGACTAGTCACAACAGCTGGGCACCCACAAGGTACATGTACAGTACCTAAACCTGGAGAGGACACAATGACGTCGAAACGAGGGGAAAGCCGAATTTGTTTGAAAGCCATTAAAGGCATTTTCAATTAACTGCTTAGTACTTATAAATAGAACACAGTTAACCAAACATGTCAAGTTAAAATAGTTACATTTTGTTTCTTTAATATCACTTATCATCTTTACATCCCACTTGTTTAATTTGTAGGTTGAATGTACATTGTAGATTTGCTTTAATATAATGCATTGAGATGAACGCTTCAGTTGTTTTTACATACTTATTTCCCTAGAAATACTTATATACATATATAAAGTAATTCATTTAAACAGATAACAAACATTTGATTTGGGATATTTCCAGATCGTTTATATAGCTTTTACTTATTTTTTAGCAACCTGTGCCAAAAGGAGGCACAATCATAAGATGTTCAATTTCAAATCTTTATATATTTGAAACAGTTCTATCTGAATGGAATACGTTGAACAGCTTGACTGAATGGTGTATCTTTTTAATTGCTTTGTCTGAACATACAACTGTCAGGTTTAAATTGTTTTTATTAAATTTTTAACCTTTACATCAACATGTTGGTCAACAGTATTAAAGTGGTATGCGACTTTGCCAGTAATTTTAAGAACATTTCATCTTAAAACATTGCCGCTATACAATAAAGTCCCTTTGCATATATTCCATTAAAATACTATGCATACCTTATGTTTTTCAAAGCTTTTGTAACAGAAAAATGTATATACATGTACCTCATGCTTATGAGCTTTACCATTTACTAATTTATCCTTAAAAAATAATGTTTTAATTATTGAATAATCAAGGAGCGTTTCATAATTTCACCGCAATGTGTCAATTGGCATAGTGCTTTGTTGATACAATATATTTTCTCTGGGCTAAGCGCAATATGAATTTTTCAAGTCTATCAAGTAAAAACATAGAGCATACTGTTTTTTCTTTCTGATTGATGTAAAAAAAGTTGAAAAATAATATTAACCGTAAACAATAGCATAAATATTGCCCAGCTAATAGTAAAATTGTTACTACTGAATTTCGGAACTTCTAAAATCCGAACTTTTTGGCTAGTCCCACAGGAGTTCGATTTTCAGATGTTACACTGTATAAGATTTATTGTATATATAGCAAACTTTATGACATAATTAAATGAATATGTGCAATGAATTAACAATACGTATATTCGTATAACAATTTGAAATATCTAATACTTATTTAAATTGACATATTGTAATAAATACATAACACTGAAACTTACGATCGACATCAATCGTAAAGTAAAACGAAAAAACGATCTCATTATATCAATCAGTGATTTATAATATGAAAGATTATGTCAGTAAATGTTGAGAATTTACAAATTCAAATAAATATTGTTAATCAATATAAGATGTTGTTTTTGTTACCATATCGTTTAATCAGTGAGTCACTTGAGAATCAACATGTCTGTGAATTTTTGTTTTTCAAGTTAATTATCATAGCAAACATGAGTGTATGACAGACGGTATAATTGCTTTATTTTTAAGTTTTTTCTAAACCATACACGATGAGCTTTAATTGCTTTTATGGAAATTGCATTTTGCATAATTACATTTTAAATTATATTCCGATATTAAACACAACGTTTTTAATCAAAGTATACCCGGACAGTCAACTCACATCTTAAGAGTCTTTAGATATATATTTTAAATACATATCGCGCTTACTTGATTGCGTACAGTTATCTATAAAGTATATGTTAAACATATCGTAAATAAGTAATGAAAACATTGAAAATACATAGTATAAAGTATGTTTTTTAATGATAAGGCTTACAATATGATACAATATCTAGAAAAAAGATCTGTTTTCAAAGGGAACACATCTTTATTAGGATAGAATAATTGACTTTTAATAAATCAGTTGAAAGTGAGATAAAGTAACATCTTAAATTAATGTCTTGATAAATAATCTAAGAAAAATATATTTATCTAAGAAAAATAAATAAATAAATTAATTAATTAATAAATAAAATATTCCTAAAACAGAATACATTGCGTGCATAAATTTGTTTGAATATTTTCTTACGAGTAGATGCACGTATGTAATATTATATTAACCATGTCTTATTTTATATGATTTGACAGTTTGTACAGGTAAGTTACACATTTTGTTATGCTTATGCCAAGAAACAGTCGAGGTTTATGTAGTTTTATTATGTGTGTTGAACTTACCTACATCGTTCACGTTCAGAATCGTCTGCATCCATTAAATGATAAAATCTCACGATCTGGGTATCATTCAGAAATGTATGTAAGCAAGCAATTTATTGTAATGCTACAGCAATAACATGTTTAGCTTTTGCAAAATATCCCAAGAAAAAATGTTGCATGAAGGTCAAGTGTTGTTTTTTTGTAGTATGGCACGAAACACTAACTACGCCATCTGTGTATGTTACTTAATGTAACACCATTTTCAAAAAAAAACTGTAATTTTGCACAGGTCAATGCAAGGAAATGTGGGGGTTGGCTGGGACGGTAGTTTGTCGTGTTGAATTGAATAAATTAAACTAGGTATTTGAAATAGTGCTGTTCTAAACCAGCCTTCCATTTTCTGGCATTATTTGTTATAATTTGTATATATATTGAAAGTGTGCAAACCGACCGACATAATTGCATTTATTAACAATTATTGTGTTTCATACTGTAATTAAAATGCCATGAAGATACAGTATGTTAATAACAAAGTAAACCTCAACGTGTTTAATGTAACAGCATAGTTACTCAATTACTCACTCACTTTTTGTATTTTATATTCTGTTTAAAGACAAATAGATCCGCCATGATATGTTCACGCTGCGCCATTGTTTTATGTTATGTTCGGAGTACCTCACTCACTATCTGTCTGTAAGCTTACTGATTAAATCATTCATAAAACTGTGTGTCTAACACAATAAGAACAAATCAATTATAGAAACATTTGTCATTCAAAAAGTTCGATGATGAACTTAAGAGTTCCTAAAAGTGACTATCAAAAGCAATATTTTATGACCTATATTATCAAAAGTCAATGGTCATAGAATAAAAGAGTCATCTTAATTTTTTGTAAATTCATCTTTAATGTATAATCAAGTGTAAGTTATCCATCCTTTAATTTCATCACATTATTAAATATGAACTCATTCTAAACATTTATAACCTTGTTGCAGTAATAATCGATTATAACTTGAATGAAAAAAAAATCAGCTCTCGTTCAAAATACATTGTTCCAGTAACAACTTAAATGAGTTTCATGATATAAGCATAAATTGATTGACAAATTTACATTATAAACCATTATTTAAACATTTAAGGAATAATGTTAGTCTAAAATTCGTTATTATAAAGTTTGTTTTATTTGCTTTTTGTGCTTTTTTCTTGTAAAATAGTTAAAATGGTTTCATTTTGTATTCTCAAATTACTGAATTTGTGTTTATGTCGTTAGATCTACTTAAACTGTTACATCTTAAAAAGAAACTATCATATATAGCTTGTTATATGTAAATTGGTTAATAAAACTATTCGTAAAGCTGCAAAATAATTGCTAACACCAATTTATTGTTCGGTATCATTGGAGTCTTTCAATATTATTTTAAAGTTTATTCAAACTTTGTATTTAGGTCAACGTTGAGATCTTGTCAATGCTGAATCGTTTATACTGATTTGTATTTCAGATTTAAAGGCAATCCAATTATGTAAGCGACAACATGTCGCATATTCATTGTGACAAGCATATGCGGCTGACATAAAAGTTGATTGTTTAATATTATATGCCACACACGTTGGCATATTATATCTTCCAAAAGTGTTTATACATTGCCAAGATACAAATATATTTGAACAGATTGTCCTGTTTTTTTTTGTAAAATACATTTTCTTTCAAAATAGATCTACACTTTAAATCAAAAATAACACGTAACTAACCATAGAGGGAAAATATACCATGAGATACATGTTGTTGATATGCATGCACCTTAAAGTTTATTGGTAGACGAATAAAATAGGTTAATTAATAATTTACGTGTAACATAAAACTAAACTGTGTTAGACAATTGAGTCAAGTCATCTACACACAAAATATTTCCAAAAAGTATTACGTTGCAATAATACGTATAAGTTCACATTTTACTGTTATCATAATGTTTTCTTTTACAAGATCCGACAGCATGGACGTGTTACAATTTTGAAGACATCCACAGCAAAATTACTGCCATCTGTTTTAAATTACCTACTTGAGACTACCTATTTATTACAAGTTTTACAACTGGTTTATTTGGAAATAAAATATAAAAAGATATTTGTTAGGGGTCAAGTTTATGCCAATTGGGCTATTTTGCTAAGAATGCGTAACTATGCAGGTACCTGTTTGTTTACTACCTTATCAAAAACAGTATTTTACATGTAAACGATGATTTTATAATATTCCTGTTGCATAAATTGTACTATGCATATGTTATTTGCCATATATGTTATTTTGTTTCATGTTTCAAATGTATCTACAAAAACGCTTATTCTCTTATTATTATAATTAAACGAAAACTAAATCGACTGCTGTGACCGTTTGAACCTTACAGGAAAACAGTATGTATTATAATACCTTTAATGTGAAATTCCATTTTTCTTCGTGATCCACAGACATCCATATGAATGTCGTCATTTGACCTATACTAAGTTGGACTTAAAGAAAAAAGAAATCTTGTAACACGATGAACCATCGGAAGCCTTAAAATTGCAATTGATTTGATTGAGTCAGTACATCAGGAATATTGAGTCTGTACATCGGGGATAATGAAAAGGTGCAACATTCTTCAAGCTCCGAAGCGCTGCATGGGTTTGTTTCCAATTTTTAACATTTAAAAGTGTTGGAATCCTTGATCCCGAATGACCAGAAAAATATACAAAAACTGAAGAGAAACCCAGCCACAAAGAAAAAAATGGAACGTAACGTTTAATAGGGATCCATTAGTTTGGTACAATTTGTGTGTTGCTGTTGTTTTAGTATTTATAATTGACTGACTGGTTTAACTTAGCGTTTAAAAGTGATTAATAATTATTATGACATTTAAGCTACCTTTAAGAACTTTATGACCGGATGTTATTTTTAGTTTTTTCATTTAAATCAATGATATATGTTCGTAAACACAATTATCTCGGAACGGTTTGCTACGGTAGGGTCAATGGCACAACTATTTGTCATCTGCAATAGTACAAATGAACCTTGTACATCAACTCATCAATTTACAAATGAAAAATATGATCTCAATATACCAAGAAATATTGCAATTGAAGCAAGTACGGAAAATGTCCATATGATGTCACAACACAATCCAATCAAAATCATAAAGCGAAAATCGAGAAAGGAAATGGTTAAATTAGTATGTTCATTGCGTTGAGGAGTATCAATATTGAAAATTGTAATTGATTGTAAAACATGTGTTGCTCTTTCTATTAACTTCCGGTTTAAATAATAAAATCTACTGAGTCACCAATAAGACGATAAAAAGTGAATAATACTTATAAGAAAGGTGATAAAATGAAATTAAAGCAATGCATGGTTTGTGTTTCAGTTAAATATAATTACAAACAATTGATGAATTTTGTCATTAAAAGTAATTGACTATAATGTATATTTCCTTTTTATTAACAACAACACTGAATTCCATTTAGAGATGTGTTATAAACATGTAATTACATATATGTTAGTATTGTTGCATACATTGAGCACATTTTATTCATTACGTATATAAAATAATTAACATTTATTTGTTAATAACAGAAAATAACTTAAAGTAAAATATCGGAGCGTAAATGATACATATTTAATAAATGATAACGTTGTTTTTTATTGATAAAATTCACACAAAAAAATGTTATTTTTACTAATAAGTATATATGAGTGACTTTACCTTGACATAAGTTAAAATTCACATACTTATGCTATACGTGTATAATGATATGATATAATATATTGGTGTATCTGAATCAGACCACGTTCAATTTTTTAATGGTTCGCAACAACATAATTTCAATTATATTAAACACAAAAATGTATTACCTAACCTTTCTGAAGAATTCACATTTTGTGCATAAAGAAATATACATTCAAACGGCAGTAACTTGAAGCAACTGTTAATTAATGAACAGAATGTAACCAAAAGCTCCGAGAAAAACCTTCCGTTCAATTATAAGACTAGGTAAATTTGAAAGATTTTCATGAATCTTTAAACTGCAGCAAACCGCAGCATTTTCATCATCATAATCATCATCAAACAAAACAAATCGACATAAGAAAATAACACGAAAGTAGGCAAAGACTATGAACGGGAACGTTAAATAAAACAATCGTTTATTTTTCTTTTTACATTTTTCGTTTTAAAGGTGTCATTCAGATTATCATGCACCGCTTCAGTTTTCACTCGGAACACCTCTACGATTATTCTTAAGATAAAAAGTTGCATTTAATAGTTATCAAAATACTCCACCGATTATCATCGAGTTACATAAGCACCGATCTAGGAATGACACTGACAATGTCATTGATATGTATGGAAATCTATATATTTTAAATTGCATTCATTTATTTTCAAGGATAGCCGGGTAAGTCAAAACCCAGGTCCACTCCCCGGTCCCGCCTTTCACTTCCCTTTAATACTGACGTATACTTTAAAAATACGTTTGTACAAGTTTTTGACTGTTATTAATTTTCTAAAAAGTTCAATCATTTTGAGACATACAATGTGCAAACTTTAGAAATACCATTATGACTCACTATACATTAAAAATATAAAATATAACCAACTTTCAAAAAAATATGGCATGAAATTGTTAAATAAAAAAGTTAATGTCTAATTAGTTAAAATTTATCTCAGCAACGCGAAGATACAACTTTCGTCACATTCTTTAAACAAGTGTATACATATTGATTTGTACTTCTAGATAACAAGTCATTATAGAATTTCTGAGAATCCTCACTTACACTGAAATAATTATCAAGATAACCTCAATATATATAGCTTTACATATTGACAGGTTTAAGGCGTATGAGACATGTAAAGTCCTTTGCACATTCGATATATATACTTGTTAGACAAAAGATGTAGTAAGTAGATGTTACATATTTAATAACAATGTTTAATATGAGGAAATAAACCTCCTGTACCATGCAGTATTGAAGTCCTTGAAAAAACAAATATATTCTCTGACCGGTTTTAAGAATAATTTATTATTTAGTATGTATTTAGATATAGATCAACTCTAGAAAACACAAATCAAGCCACCATTTTGTGACATTCATTTAATCTAAGAAAGACCACAAATCGTTAATTTATTTTATTTCCATTTGCCTCTGTTCGATTCATTGAAAGCTTACTGCTTCATTTCCTATTTATGGAATAGGCGAATTGTTGTTATGAAATGTGAAAAGAAATCAAATCACACAAAGAAGGAACACAAAAGGACATCAAAAACGGGACAAGACACGCGCGTGTAGAAAGGACGTGGCGGTATTTTAATTTTATGTCAACAAAGGTTGTGATAGAAAAATCAATAAGATATTCGAGACGGTAATTGACACAGGGACAATGATGTATCATAAGAGGAAATGGTGAAGTATTAGACAACTAAGGAAAGAAGGATAATAATTTTCATTCGCGACGAATAACAAGATAATACACAGGCACAAAAAAGTGTCACCAAAAGTAATATATGATAAATATATGCAGCTTAAAAAAAATCCAAAAACAATCTTACTCTACTTGAACAGTTTATTATATCTGGATCATAGCAGGTGGACATGCCACTTTATTTCTTTTTCAGATTAGGAACATCAAAAGCATATCAACAAAATGATTAAGATTCAACTAATGCCCAAACATTAAGTTGGCTAAAGTATAGTAAATATTAGTATCAACATACTTGTTATTATCGACATGAAGGCTCAATCAAACCGAGCCTGCAACATTTTCAATTTTGCCGTGTTGGGCTTTCTTTAGGGATTCTGTATTTATCTATTGTATACTAAGCGTGAAATTCACAATACAACTCAATCAACATGACTTTCGTAAAGAAGCAAAAGACATATTAACCTTGTTTATACGATAACATGAGAAGGAGTAAGTCATGTTTTATTTTATTTAGAAGTGACATTGCACATGGACAGTAGATAGCCTATAAGGTCAAATCCTTGTCTGATGAATAAATAAGAAGGAAAATGCATGGTTTATATAACCCAGAAAGATCATTGCACCTGATCAGTAGATGACATCTAATAATTTCGAGGTCATTGGGTCAAAAATCAGGATCACAGTGACGCTAAATGTAAAATTATTGACCAGTCAATAAGTTGTATAAATGGCACCCTTACAGGATGGTGAAGAGGGGGGGGGGGGACATCCTTGTACAATAGCACATGTCTAGTTAATAAGGGAAATTCATATAAATGGTGTTATCTGATTGGTTATTCATCTCGTTGCCACGACTGAGCTATCTGGTGACCACGACTTAGTAACTCGTAGCCACGACATAGTATCTCGTGGTCACGACTTAGCTATCTCACGACATAGTAACTCGTGGCGACGACTAAGTAATTCGTGGCCACGACTTAGTTACTCGTGGCCACGAGATAGTATCTCGTGGCCACGACTTAGCTATCCCGTGGCCACGACTTAGTAACTTGTGGCCACAACATAGTATCTCGTGGCCACGACTAAGTAACTCGCGGCCACGACATAGTATCTCGTGTCCACTACTTAGCCATCTCGTGGCCAAAACTTAGTTACTCGTGGCCACGAGATAGTATCTCGTGGCCACGACTTAGCTATCCCGTGGCCACGACTTAGTAACTTGTGGCCACAACATTGTATCTCGTGGCCACGACTATGTAACTCGCGGTCACGACATAGTATCTCGTGTCCACTACTTAGCCATCTCGTGGCCAAGACTTAGTAACTCGTGGCCACGACATAGTATCACGTGGCCACGAGATAAATAAAAACACACACATGTCATCTTTGTGCCACCGTAAAATTCATTTATTTTTCAGGGTAACTTTCTTTTATCCCCACACAGCAGGTAAGCTGTCATGATTGAATCAATACTTATGATGACTTAATTTCGACCGCTGTTCTATCTAATCAAGATACGTCATCTAGATATGTCAATCAAACAGGAGGCAAAATTGATGAAAAAATATCGATAAGAAGTATTAGAAGTAGGAACGGATAGCTGCAAGTAAACGAAATGTATCAAAGAAGAATCGCAATTGTTATTTTCTTTAACCAAAGTTTAGTCTATTGTTCTTATTGCATCACTGATTGTAAGAATTATACATTATTACCTTAGTTTGTGTCAGAAAGAATTATTTTTGACAACGGGCATCATAACAAGGATAAGATTACTTCATATTACATTTTATACATTATGCGCTGCGCTTTTTATCATGGTTGTACAATTTACGACCCAAATGGTAACTAAATGCCGAACAATGCTATAAGATGTATTCATGTGGGCTTATTTATCTTGAAATTCGTTTAGGTCTGTCAAATCATCAAATAACGTGGTGAAAGTTTATTCGCCTTTTTTTTCATTTAAAAAAGATATAATTTCGGTCGTAATTGAGTAGCATGCTTTTAAATCAAATCCGTATATAATACATGTAACACATTTTGTAATGCTAACCAAAGAAGCTTTTGTGCCAATTGAAAATTTGGCAGTTTTATCTTTCATTCATGTATCTTGTCAGATTTGATTACATTTCGAAAAAGACCCCTCCAGCTGACACGTGTGCATTTTAAGTTATACACACATACACTTAAGAATTGATCTGGACAAAAATACTTCGTTGCAATTAAACACATGGAGTAATATAGAAATCCCACTTTGAAGGGAACTTTAACATAAAGTAGGAAGTTTTCCTCAGAATCATACAGCAATACAAATTTATACAAGTCGAATATGACAATATAAGAAACAGTGACCTATTTGAGCAACTGTGGGCACATAATAATAAAGAATAAAGCTTTTTATTCCATACCAATATTTCAATTTCATGTTTGGTTATACAAGGTGTATTTCATGAGGACAAGCATTCATTCATTCATATTATATGTTTTACATTGAACCAATAAATTCATATCATAGCTTTTGTCTAAAATATTACAATTAAGAAACTTAATGTATTGTTTATAGCTTCCGTACAGATGTGAAAAAAATATTCTAGCAAGGTATGTGGTACACAATGCTTATTTATTTTTAAAACAAATCAGTTATTCTGATACAAAATGTTTTGAAATAGAAGTAGCGCTCAGAATAAAAGAATTTTAAACCCATCATTTATGATAAAAATCGTATTTACAACACTTATGAAGGCTTACGTGTTTTATTTGATATAGTATGCGAGAAATTCTACATTCTAACGGGAATAAAACAACATCCTATAGACTAAGGAATCAATAAAAATGATATTTTGTAAACATTTTGATTTGAATTTCTTCCATTATAAACAGATAAGTGCAAGGACACTAGTTTTACATTTGATGTAGAAAAAATATTATTAATAATAAGCAACAACACAAGTATTACAATTGATGAAAAAAGAATTATTAATAATCTGTAAAAATGGGTTTTAGCATAATATTTATTACCAGAATATGAAATATGGTCGTTAAAAGTACATTGGTATTTGCATGCTTAATTCTTAACACTCATGATTATCGTTTTCTATCTAAAAGAAAGCTGTCGGATTTATTTCGCTTGGAAATATTTTTTTGATCAGCAATATCTTTAACAAACAGTAATACTCCGTCTCTTTGCACGTTGTGTTTCTTATTACATTAATATCATTTTCTTTCTATTTTTCATAATTAACAACGACCTAGAGCGGTAGAATGAATGAGGAAGTGATGATGTCATAACTAAACCCCTTATCATCAAATATGTGCTGCGAAATAATTTATAAAGCTAGAACATACAGGGGAAAATGTTAAAATGACAATGGAAGGTTTTTTAATCGTTGGGTTAATTATTAAAAAAAAATTAAATGATATAACTAAAAAAAAACAACAAAAAAACAAACAAACAAAAAACGCGACTTAGATCCGTTCTCCCCAAGTACAAACAAAATCGAAAAAAAATAATGACAAACAAAATTAAATGTTAAGGAAATCATCTATGTTTTAACTTCTTTGAACGTGTTTTTTTTTCTCTTATTCTGTCAGTGTCCGATTATAATGAATAAATAAATAATTTTATTGAATAAAAGGCAAATGCTTTCATTAGGTATTATTTGAATAAAGAGTAGCTTATAAAAAGGCAATAAAACGTGAAAACGGTATAATTATAGAATTCAAATACTTAATAATAGTTAATAGTTTCTGCTGTTTATAAACATAAAATCTCACGTTGAAACTATGAGCTTTTTTCAAAATTTCGTTGTTTTGATTTCATACGAAAAAGCATGTTTTAAGGCAAAAACGATCACCTGATATAATTAGAAGATTGGGGTTAGACAGAGGGCATCCTTGTCTTACCTTTGACCAAAGAGGATTAAACAGTATTCCTCGTGTTACAGATAATTGTTTATCCATTTGTCAGTACGTATGGCTGAGTCTTTAGAGTATCTCCGTAATCACGCTGGTCGTAAGAAGGATTTTCTGTAATTCACTAATGACGTTCCGTTTCGAAGTGCTTATCGATTTTACATGCTTACTCTATTGCAAATACCGTTATCACAAAAACATTTTTTTTGTTTGACAATGAGTCGAGAAGAAGAGATATTCCCTTTGATGAAATAATATATATTCATTTCTTCTGTTTTACTTGAATATATCGTTAGTACTTTTTTGGTTGGGATTTAAGTGGTACGACCAATGTAATGATAATATGGCGACTTTCGAGCTTTGTGATACTATTAAAATTATGAAGTTGGTGTAATTACGATGACCAAAGGTACAAATGAGATTTCTAGCATTTCAAATACATACGCAAATTGTTGTATTTTATAAATCAAAACAACAGTATTTTATTCATTATAAACGTTTCATTTTCGAAAAGAAAGTGTTCATCATTAATTGATAATTATACTTAAACTGCAATCATACTCATTATAAATATATTACTACTAAACGTTATAAAAGTAGAAGTTATTCGGTTTATCAGTTACTAGATTCAATCATAATGCGTAGCGGTTACTACGTACGTATTGTTTAATGATTACGTATAGTTTAATAACTACGCATTTGCCAATATATTTGAATTCATCACGATTCAATTTGTTATATCCATTATATGATCATTCTATCGTGTATGAAACGATTTTTCACTCATTGCTTAAAATAGTCTCGATGTAATGCTTTTAATCACGTGTTCACAATGTAACGCAAACCGTTAGTGTACATGGAGGACATATTAGCGGATTTGTAACCTACTTAGCATGTTTGAGACATTAAAAATTGGTCAAACATGATTTTCAACATTGAACAGCGCAGATTAAACAACTAATAATACTGATTTTTTTTCTCGCACAAGCGTAACCTCTCTGGTAATAACAAGAATTTGTAACAGAGTTACCAACGTCCCCCGCCTCGGGAAATTTTATATGAAGCATAAAATTGTGCTATTTCAAAAGATTGAGGTTATAATGGATCTCAGGACATTTACTCCAAAATTATGATCAATGCTAGATCTGCAAATGTAACAATAAATTTGTTAAAAAAATAAAATGAAACACGGAATTTAAAAATCTATCATGTTAAGATTTGACCTCTTAGTGTGACCTTGACCTTGGAGGTAGGGGAGCAGGTGTTGTGCATGACATAACGTCTTATTATTGAGACTATTTGTGCCAAGTATTTTCAAAATCCCTTGAACTATGAAGAAGTTATAGATTGGACACAAAATATACCCTTATAATAACAGACTATGTAAATCTTTGATCTCTAAGTGTGACCTTGACCTTGGAGGTAGGGACACAGATGTTACGTATGACATATCATCTAATCATTGTGACTATTTGTCCCAAGTATTTTCAAAATCTCTTAATCTATGAAGAAGTAATGGACGGGACAAAAAATATACCAAATAACAGACTCTGTTAACCTTTGACCTCTAAGTGTGACCTTGACCTTGGATGTAGGGGTGCAGGTGTTGTACCTTACATATTGTCTTATTATGGTGACTATTTGTGCCAAGTTATTTTAAAATCTCTTGAACTATGAAGAAGTTCTAGATTTGACACAAAATATACCCTATAACAGACTATGTTAATTTTTGACCTCTAAGTGTGACCTTGACCTTGGAGGTAGGGATGCAGGTGTTGCGCATGACACATCCTCTTATTATAGTGACTTTTTGTGCAAAGTATTTTCAAAATCCTTGGATCTATGAAAAAGTTATGGACCGGACACAAAATATACCCTGTAACAGACTATGTAAGTATTTGACCTCCAAGTGTGACCTTGACCTTGGAGGTAGGTGACCGTTTTTTGCGCATGACACATCGTCTGATTATTGTGAACAATTATGGCAAGTATTTACAAAATCCCTTCATAGATAAGAAAGATATGGACCGGACATGACATATACCCTCAAATAGACAATGTTAACCTTGAATGAGCAAGTACGACCTTGACCCTGAAGGTACGGATCTGGTTGTTGCGCATGACACATCCTCTTATTATAACAAACATTTGTGCCAAGTTATTTCAAATTCCTTTGATAAATGACAAAGTTATGGACCGGACACGAAATATATCCTGTAACAGACTATGTTAATATTTGACCTCCAAGTGTGACCTTGACCTTGAAGGTAGGTGACTGGTTTTTGCGCATGACACATTGTCTGATTATTGTGAACAATTATGGCAAGTATTTACAAAATCCCTTCATAGATAAGAAAGTTATGGACCGGACACGACATATACCCTCAAATAGGCAATGTTGACCTTGAATGAGCAAGTGCGACCTTGACCCTGGAGGTAGGGGTCTGGTTGTTGCGCATGACACATCGTCTTATTATAATAAACATTTGTGCCAAGTTATTTCAAATTCCTTTCATAAATGACAAAGTTATAGACCGGTCACGAAAGTGTGACGGACGGACGGACAGACGGACGGACGGACAGACGGACGGACCAACATTTGGTGTTAGTGAGCTTTTTATTTTATGAGCTATATTTATGTCCAAACATGCGGGCTTATGATAAGAGATCTAAAAATCAACAATTATGGGTTAAGATGAAGTCCAAACTTTAAGGGTTGATGTGAAGTCCAAAGGGACTATCCGGCTGATGATGAAAAGCAAATTTTCTAATGACATAAAATCAGCCTCAATCTTCTAGAAAATATTGTGGCAACAGCACTACCATCATTGTGCTTGTGCTAATTACATTTTATGTCAAATGCTACCTATAAACCTGAAAATTTAATGAGCCAAACCACAAAATGAATTTTTCTATTTGTTTCTTAAAAAACTTATCAAATCATTTGGTATGGTTTATATGTGGTTTTACCCTGTACTCAACACAATGTAGGCTATATAACAGCAGTCCCTGGGTGCCGTATCAAGTACTGAATATATAACCCCACCAGTCACTGACAAATGCCCTACATGAAACATTAGGTAGTTAAGGTACGACAGTAGAGATCTCAAACCAATCCACGAGAGTAACATTTGAAGCATCAAGTGCTGCAGCTGGACCACTTGATCAGGAGTAACACCAGTAATTCAACTACATGCATTACTTTGAATGTGCCCAAACTCTAATTTGGATGTTCATAATGCATCAATTGTTAAAACAAACACAATTTTCTGTTAATCATAGCTTTATTTTTGAATAGGTTAAGAGTTTCAACACACAATAGGTTTTAAGCTCATTAACATGTCCTGAACCAAACTTTAAACTCATAATATTCATTTGCCAGAAACTCATAATACATGGACCACTAATGGCCTCACAACAGACACACAACTTATAGCCTCATAATACATAGACACTAAAAGCTCTCTATTCATGGACCTCAACAGAATACAAAGAGGATATTTTTGTTTTGCAAGATTGAAATAAATTTCACCAAGTGGATACCAGATGCAATATTTTCACGAGTGGCGTAGCCACAAGTGAAAATAGAAAAGCTGGTGTTCACGAATGAAAAATATTTCAACCTTATATATAAAACAAATTAATTTTGTTTATTTCATGCTTTTTAAGTGATAACTGAATTTGCCGTGTAATGTCGTGCATTCTCCTTTATGATGTCATCGCATCCAAATGGTACATCACCATGCTTGAAATATAGTTCTGTTAATTTTCTCCAATTTTGTTAGTTTTTTATGTATGATGGCATGGACTTTCTTTTCCTAAAGAAGCAAAATTTACGTATGACGGCATTAAATTTTTCCTGTTATTCCATTTAGTTTTGATATTTTTTTCATCCACATTCAGATATAGTCCGGCTGCAGTGAAAATTAAATTTTATAAATTTCACTATTGGTTTATTAGAATAATTTCATCTGATATATTACAGTAAAAACACAGAAAAGCATGAAATAAATAACATTATTATATGATCCAAATATAGCTGCAATCTCATTGGTCCAAACAGTAGTCAACAGAACTTTTTATAAAATCATATTCACTGGGTGCAGTATCATATTTACTGGCTGAATTGGATTTTCCCAGTCTAAAAATAGATTGAGACTCATATTCAATGATCATACACCGTAAACTGTTAATTATGGTGTTAATTAAAAAATAATTGTTGCTTTTTGCTCTTCAAGGCATATTTCTCGAATAAGATATCATTACTTTACTATTACGGTATACATAAAGGCAACACTGCAACGATAAGTAAACTTGAATTATTTTTGTATGCGTAGCGTTGTGTAGTCGCTGCAAGCCTAACACGTGCATCTTTTTTCCCCCCACTTCAACAAGGAAAAATTTATACATGTATATCAGGTTGTACATTTTGTGATTTTTTTAATTCGTAGCCTATTCATGTAATAAAACAATTATTGACTAGTGAGCCATTGAATATGATGTGATATTCACTGGCAGAAAGTCATATTGACCTTGGCTATCGCCTCGGTCAATATGTCATATGCCGATGAGTACCACATCATATTCATTGGCTCACTAGTCAAAAATTGTATATTATACAACAGCTAAAAAGTCAATATTTGTATAACTAGAGCTAAATATGTGTACTTCCATGTGTTTGCCGTCAAAGTTGTGGCAAAGTTAAACATTAAAAAATATAGCCAGTAACTATCAGAAGTTATACAGACTAACCAAGCCCCTAAGTTAAATCACAAGTAAATACATAACATAGCAACCAATATTTGACATAATATTATGCCAGACCTGTCAATGCTTGTCAAATCTTTATATTTTTTTTTGCATTCTGTCGTCCAACACAGCCAAATTATGGAAACAGGAGCTATTATAAGCTTAAAAGTCTGCAACATTTGCAAGGCTTGAAGAGTATAACAAGAGGATCATTGCTATAGCGCTCACCTGTGCATAATGCAGGAAAGGGTCAGTTCTTTAAACCCCTCTCTTAAATATGAAGAGGTATAGGGAAATAAAATGTCAAGGACAAGTAGGTTGAAATGACTGACATTTAAAGAAGTTGTTATTTAAAGAAATTCCTATATAAATCAATGTAATCAAGTGGTCCGAGGATGGGCCCAATTTTAACCAAATCTATAAATAACTTTTGTTGAGAACCCCTTGCCTATGCTAAATACACAATATCTAAGCTGATGCTATCACAATTTAAGAGATATCTAAGCTGATGCTATCACAATTTAAGAGATATCTAAGCTGATGCTATCACAATTTAAGAGGAGAATATTTTTAAAGTTTGTACTTTTAAAACCCTTTATGTGCTGCTGTGCCCTACTTATGCAATGGACTGAAACAATTTACGTAAAAAGAGGAGCACCCAAGGATCATTCCTGTGAAGTTTCATGAAAATCTGTCCAGTGGTAAAGTAGATGTTGTTTAAAGAAATTGTGGACGACGGACAAAGACCAATCAGAACAGCTCACCCTGTGCTTAGCACGGGTGAGCTTTAAATTCACATCATAAGAAAATATAATTTTGTCTAAAGCAAGATTATCAAAGTAAAATATTTGTGAACTTGTAAGGATTTCTTACATTTGACCTCAGGTGATCTAGTTTGTAATTTCATTTGTAATTTCATTTTTTCATCAAATTGTTAGTATCACCTAAACTCCTCTTTGGTCACAATTTACTTTTCATGCATCTTCATACCAAGACCAAATGCAATAATTTTTCTGAATCTAATATTCGTAATATTATACAACTGGTTCAAAAAAAAATATAAGTCTATTGAAAAAAAACTGGCCTTACTGCCCTCCAGTTCAATGTCAATTATAAGTCCATTCCAACAATTGATGAATAAGGAAACAAAAAGCAAAATATAACTTGCAAAGAAGAGTTTTAGATGGAATTCTTCAATTTTTTAACTATATTTTTTTCATCCAATTTCATTTCCTTTTTTATCGTTTCCCATCCCCGCTTGTGTAGAGACCCTCCATTCATACGACTTGAGGCTATTGCTTCGTTACATTCTCCTTGAGATGGGCAAGATCGAGTGGTAGTTATGTTGAAATATGCAGGAAAGTATTGTCTTAATTCATCTTCCTCATCTTTGGTCCATCTTCTCCTGGAACCTGTAAACACACAAAAAAAAACCCAAATAACATAAGACAAGATGGCTCGCAAAATATTCAAGATGTGATCTTTTTTAAGACACCAATGAGTTCTACTTTGACATAACAAACGAATACAGAAACATGATACTCCAGCCATAAAAAGCTTGTAAACAAGAGCCACTGCCGGGCGGGGGCAACGCTCGACTTTTTACTTTCTCTAAAAGCAAACAAAGAAATATTTAAACAAAATCTTAACATTTCCTTTTTATAAAATTAATCATTCTGTCTTGTAAAATTAGTTTTGTCTATATATTTTTATATATTAATAAACTAATCTGTATATTTATAAATAGAGACACGCAATTCTATAAATAGAAAATTCTATAAATAGAAACACAATTCTATAAATAGAAAATTCTATAAATAGATACACATGGGAGTCCCGTGGTGGAGTCACGTAATGAAACATGAAAATTTCAATAATTTGACCTTCAAAGTCAAGGTCATTTATGAGTGAAGGTCAATGTCTGTCAGGTTATTTTTAAGGGATATCCTTGAAGATTAATATGTTCAAGTTTGAAGACAATCCATTCAAAAATAACAAAGTTACAGCCAATTACAGCATGAACAAGCAAAATTTGGACTTTTAACCTTGACGGTCAAGGTCATTTATGGATGAAGGTCAAGGTTAGTGTGGTCTACTGAAAGGTCTTGTCCCAAGGGTTGTTTTGGCCAAGTATGAAGACAATACACCAAGAAATAAAAAAGTTATGATTCAGGTACAAGTGTGCGGACGGCAACGGCGCCGCGACTATAACAATACCTCTACTTCTTTATTCAAAAAAAAAAAAAAAAAGTCGAGCTAAAAAAGAGGAGCAAAGTGTGAACTTGACCTTTACCCAAGCCCAAATATACCCACCAATAGTGGACAATGATCCAATTAACTAGCAGACAAGGCTTATCTGGTGAATTTCCAAGAATCTAATTCACACTGGGACGATATCCATGGTTATCAGGCAGAGTTACAGAGCTGACATCACTATTAACGGTCCACCCACTGTTCACATAAAAAGTCCCGTCTTTCCAAGGACATATGATAAAACAAAAGTAAAGAGCTATCACTTAATATGATTAATAGTCAGGCAACACAGCTTTCACTATAACTCAAATTCAAGGGGATTTAACTATACAATGACTAGGTTGATGGAGATAAAAATTATGTCACACCAATTTACACTTTGTGTTGATAACACAAACCCAGTTTCAAACCAATCACTCAAGACATTAGAGTGTATTTCGATCATAAGCTTGTACATATTTAAACAGACAGATTCATTGCCCACTTGCCTGACCAAACGACAGAATGGCTCCGATATACACTCTTGCACACTTTGCAATATGGTATAATTAAACACATGAAACTTACTGTTTGTGGATTTTTTCCTGGAACTCAAACTGTCCACACCATTGTCATTAAGGAAGTCCTCTACAATTTCTGAAATGCAAATGGAAACATTCTACACAATGGACATTTTCAACAAAACCGGTCATATACCCAAGCCTAGACAATATGTGCCAGAGCACTTGATAAAGATGCTTCTGTGAAAGTTGGGTAAAATTCCATTGATAAATACAGAAGTTGCAAACATTTCTTATTCCTAGACATACAACACAAATGTATTTAGTGCACAAATTTTTTTGTTTGGATTTTATACTCATTTTCAATAATTTTTCAGTTATTGTAAAATCATTATTATTCGTGGGGCACGAATTTTCGTGGTTTTCGTGGGTAGGTCAATCCACGAATTTAAGATCCGACGAACTTTTATCCCAACAAATACATCTTACCCAGTCTCTGTTCTATATATTACAAACATGTGTCGGCTCTTTTCCGGCCGATATTTCGTGAAATGGATGTAAATACAGACAGATAATCAGGTTAGTGACATATTAAATCTGTTTGCAATATTAAAGAAACTTGAAAGAAAGCTTGATTCTCGAAATATCTACATGATCAGTTTATATCTTCAATAACTTCGTCAAAACAGAATCTAGGATGCTGAAACCTTAAACCCAGTGATTTTTCTCTCTTTATTGGTCAGAGGCCTTAGCCTCTTGATTTTGGGAAACATTATCGCTAAAATTGCTGATTTAGGAAGTAAAAAAGCTGGTTTGAGTTCAGATTTTTTGGAAAACTGCATGATTTTAAAGAAAATTTCAATTGGGAAGAGGCCTTTTTTCGGAGTCTGTTATATAAGTAGGAAAATCACTGAAACCGAGTGTGGTATATATATTGCATTATGGAATAGACATACTAATGACCTTAAAAATAACAAAGAAACCTACTTGCCTGGCAAAAATTCGTTCACCCGTTTCAAAAAATGACGCCGTGTTTGCCATTTTGTCAAGTTTGCAACCAATTTGCTCGCTTGAACCAAGTGTGCAACCACTTCACGTCCTGCCCCTTGATTATGTATGTATGTAACTATGTATATATATATATATGTATGTTTGTGTATAATTATATATGTATATACATACCATACTACCATTATGTCAAATAATACTTACACAGCATAATCTGACTTGCAGAAAACATCTATAGTACCATCTGAACTGGTTTTTAGCACCTGAACAGGCCATCGCATAGTTGCAGGAATTCCCTTCAATTTGGAAAACACCCATTCATCCAGAATACTGAAAATATGCATGTACATGTAATTTCAACAATAAGCTAGAGCTGCAACGACTACATGGGGTAGCGAATATGAATATGTATCACGATACAGGGTCACGAATACAAATATTTAGTTTTTGACCCCAGAAGACCCATATACAATCCCATCATGATCCTAAATTTCGCACAGACTGTCCTAGATTTCATCATGACAAACATTCTGATCAAGTTTCATTAAGGTCCAATAAAAATACTGCCTTTT
Source organism: Ruditapes philippinarum (assembly GCF_026571515.1). Classification (NCBI taxonomy): domain Eukaryota; kingdom Metazoa; phylum Mollusca; class Bivalvia; order Venerida; family Veneridae; genus Ruditapes; species Ruditapes philippinarum. Next base: position 51,739 of record NW_026856186.1, read on the forward strand.
ATCCAACAATTTGAAATTTTGTCCACTGAGCACTTGAAGTCCAAACCTAAAAAGCATCTACATGTTGGCAAGCAATCTCCTACGCAGTGATCTTCCTTACAGGATTAGATCTCTGCCATCATAACATTTTCGTCAAGATTTTTGACGATATGAATGTTTTCAATTTTTATATTAATTTCAAAAAGTAAACACGGTTTTGCTTATGTTTCAAGACTGTTAGGTGTTAGATGTGAACTAAATCAAAAAAATAATTTTGGAAACAAAAATATTATGAAAATAATTTTTTAAAATTTAATATCGTAATTGATGATAAGGAATAAGTATTTGAAGTTTGAGGTAAATACCTTTAAAACTAATAAAAAAGTTATAGTAAAAAATAATATTTTTCTAGTAAAAAAATCTAAGTTTATGGGGAGACAATTCTTGCAATATTGGTGCTAGAGTTATGAACATTGTCACATAAGATGTGGATGATGATAAGGTACATAAATTTGAAGTATGAGGTTGATCCCTTAAGAAATAAAGAAGTAACAGTAAAAAATAGTATTTTTTAAGGAAAATTCTAAGTTCAAGGGGAGATAAATCTGAAAATATTGGTGCCAGAGTTATGTCCCTTGTCATATAAGATGTGGTTGATGATAAGGAACATATATTTGAAGTTTGAAGATGATACCTTAAGAAATGACAAAGTTATAGTGAAAAATATTTTACTGCACCAAAACTTAGTCGAGCTAAAAATCAGTTTCTTTAACATGTTATCCACTTTTATGAGCTAGTGGAGTCCACATCCAATGAGCTTATAATTAAAGTCCGCAAATTAATAGCTTTCACTATCTCAAATAACAGTGTTCAAACATTATAATTTCAAAATCAATTTTAAAAAAATCAGTTTCTTTAAAATTCTGTCCAATTCTATGAGCTCATGGAGTCCACATCCAATGAGCTTGTAACTAAAGTCCAAATTTTAAGAGCTTTTAACATCTCAAAATATTCAAACATTATCACTTAAAATCAATTTCTTTAAAATTCTGTCCAATTCTATGAGCTCATGGAGTCCACATCCAATGAGCTTGTAACTAAAGTCCAAATTTTAAGAGCTTTTAACATCTCAAAATATTCAAACATTATCACTTAAAATCAATTTCTTTAAAATTCGGTCCAATTCTATGAGCTCATTGAGTCCACATCCAATGAGCTTGTAACTAAAGTCCAAATTTTAAGAGCTTTTAACATCTCAAAATATTCAAACATTATCATTTAAAATCAATTTCTTTAAAATTCTGTCCAATTCTATGAGCTCATGGAGTCCACATCCAATGAGCTTGTAACTAAAGTCCAAATTTTAAGAGCTTTTAACATCTCAAAATATTCAAACATTATCACTTAAAACCAGTTTCTTTAAAATTCTGTCCAATTGTATGAGTTCATGCAGGTTTTTTTTTTACTAACAAATTGACGCCAATAGTCGGGGGTCTTCCCATCGGTAAAAAGCCATGTTTTTTCCCAAAAAAAATTCTATTTTCCTTTTGAACTGGATCAGATTAAATATCTATATGGTTAAAATTTTAATTTTCTCCATTTTATCAAGGATAACCCACCAATTGTAGTCAAAAACAAGATTGCATTTGAGAAAAATGCTATGCCACCTCATGGTTCAAATTTCATAGCTGTGCATCAAAGGACAAGAAAGTAGGTCACTGTCTCCTTGGGCAAGGCATAATTTTGACCCAAGGGTTTAATAACAATCTTGATACAGGTCCACCAAACAACATTTCAAGTCAAATATCTAAGCTATAGCTTTCTCCCATTCATCAAACATTTGTTTTATTTTCTGTTTTTAATATGTGTACATAATGAGTATCACTGCCCCCGAACAGTGCCAATTTTTGACATTTGAACAACTTTGGTAGAGGACCTGTAAGGAAAACCAATGACCCCTGGGACGGGGCCCATTTTTTAAAATTTCACCCCAGGGCTATAATTTGAACAATCTGGGTAGAGGTCTACCAGACAATGCCTTATGCAAAATATCTAAGCTCTAGACCTTTTGGGTCTTTACAAGAAGGTGTTTTAAGTTTTTACTATATGTACATATAGCGAAAATCAATGACCCCGGGGCAGGGCCGATTTTGACCCAAGGGCTATAATTTGAACAATCTTGGTAAGGGTCTACCAGATGATGCCTTATGCAAAATATCTAAGCTCTAGGCCTTTTGGGTTATTACAAGAAGGTATTTAAAGTTTTTACTATATGTACATGGTGAAAATCAATGATCCCCGGGGAGGGGCCAATTTTGACCCCAGGGCTATAATTTGAACAATCTTGTTAGAGGTCTACCAGAGACAATGCCTTATGCAAAATATCTAAGCTCTAGGCCTTTTGGGTCTTTACAAGAAGATTTTTTAAATTTATTCTTATAATTCCTTTTGGTTGCCATGGCAACCAGATTTCTGCATGGAATGAAATTCTTTGAATAACTTTGGAAGCCCTTCACCCAAGGAACAATCCTGCCAAGTTTGGTTGAAATTGGACAAATCACAAGAAGATTTTTTAAGTTCACTATATAATCTATATAACACACACACACACACAAACACACAGGTGAATCGCTATATGCCACCGCATCGCAGATTGCGGTGGCATAATAACCATAAACATTGCAGGAAATTGCAAGTACTGTCTGAGTGTCTCAGCATGGAGGCTGCCATTTTTTTCTTGGCTATATCCCGCCGTACTGAACCGTACTATTTCTGGAAATCAGTTGCTATCAAAATATTATCATTTTCTTGGTTATTTTTTGTAAAGACTTAAGTAATATATTTTGTATTTCTTATTATGAAAATGACTTGTATGGAGCTAAAGTGTGTCACAGATACACTATTATACCTATACTGTGTTAAATTTCATACATAAACAGAAGTATAAAAACCATTCACCACCATACATATTACGAAGTTATACTGCAAAGAATATTTTGCATGATGATAAAGTTTTTAAGGGGAAAAAGATATAGTTGTGACTCTCTACTATGTAATTTAGTATATACTACAAATAATATCATAATTTCCCCTGACATTTTTCGTATATTTTTTCCCCTCCCTACCAGCGTCTTCCCCTTTTCCTAATAAAAACCCGTCATGGAGTCCACATCCAATGAGCTTGTACCTAAAGTCCAAATTTAATGAGCTTTCAATATCTCAAATTATTATAACATAATTTATAATCAGTTTCTTTACCATTTTATGCACTTACATGAGCTTGGGAGCCCACACCCAAAGAGCTTATAAGTAAAGAGCTTTGAGTATCTTACATTATTCAAAAATTATAATCTAAAGTCACTTTCTATAACAATTGATCCACTTTTATGAGCTAGTGGAGTGCACATCTTAAGTCCAAAAGTTCAGTGCTTCTCAAATTATCAAACATTAAAATTTTAAAATCAGTATCTTTAAAATTCTGTCCAATTCTGTGAGCTCATGGAGTCCACATCCAATGAGCTTGTAACTAAAGTCCAAATTTTAAGAGTTTTTAACATCTCAAAATATTCAAACATTATCATCTTAAATCAATTTCTTTAAAATTCGGTCCAATTCTATGAGCTCATGGAGTCCACATCCAATGAGCTTATAACTAGAGTTCACAAGTTAAGAGCTTTCAACATCTCAAATAACTGAAACATGAATATAAATGAAATCAACTTCTTTAATGTTTTGTCTACTTTTATATACTCATGAAAGTTGATACCTAAAGGACTTGTAACTTGTACGCCAAGTACATAAGTCAGTCAAATGTTTACTTGAAATTGTAACCCGAGGGTAGAGAGTTTGAACCTCTATTGCACTACTTAAAAATTCCACATAATATTACCTTTCGATAGCTTTTATCAGTCAAAAGCTTTTGATTTTTTTTAACTCGAAACTTAAATAGGCTTCATTTTTTTTTTACATTAATTTCCCCATTTTGTATTACATTAAACATCCTCAAAGCTTATTTAGTCCATAAATCTTCTTAAAAACAAAATTAAATAATAATCAGCAATGAAAAGTCAACATATATTGAAAATATTTACTTTTTCCTTAACCTCTTTGTTAAGTATCCGAATAAATATCTATCCGAAATCAGTACAATTTCGGACAAAAATCGCCGATTTTTTTTTATATATAAAGCTGTAAAATTACTTAACTATTTAGTTTATACAATGGATTTCTTTAACAAAAACATTTACAAGCTTGAGACAACCTTTTATAACTTTCATTTGTGAATTTCAGCCCAAATTTCGTCGGATACACATTAACATAATAATTTCTGAATTTACCCCACCCACTTATCTGCAAGTGAATTTGAAGTTACCATTGAAGTAAAAAAGTATGCAAGCCTTAAAGTTATTAGTTAACTTTAATATTGAAGAAATTATTTAACATACAATTTATAACAATACTTTGACTTCAAAAATTACTAAATTACCGTTTAGAGCGTAAGTGATCCATTCTGAAATTCCTCCTTCTGAGATCCAGGATGGCGGACAAAATCACGTTGGCAGATCACATGACATCCGGGCATTTGAGAAATGAAAAAAAGGCGCGAAAATCAATTTGTTGCAGGGGAAGCAACTCAAATATCGCGTCCATAGCGATGGACATTTTATTAGTCCATATATTATGAATTTATTTCAACATGAACTCTAAGCTCATCAACGTTTTATTTTGGAACTTTTTTCAATAAATTATGAGTTTAAACTCATAATATTTTTTAACTCATAAACATGTCCTGGACCAATGTTTTAACTCATAATAGTCATTTACAGGAGCGGACGGACAGACGGACGGAGCCTATTTCTATATCCCCCTTTTTTCTTCGAAAAGGCGGGGGACAATTAAATATACGGGATGGATGAACATAACATGATTGTTTTATTTAAATGCAGATATTCGGCAAAATTCGAACATAATAAAAACAAAAAGGATCTTAGTTTCGTTTTAAATTAAGAGGAATCACAACGTTACTTATTGCTTAGCATATTGAAGGTCACAGTAGTTTTGTCGACGCAAAAAAAAAACCCCAAAAAACAAAAAAACTTGTGAACCTGTTATTATATTATAATAAATGTTTTCATTTTACTTTATCATACTTTTACTCAAAAAATAACATCTGCAACAAAAGTTGCAATAAGGTAACAGAAAATACAAAGACAAAAGAAAAGAAAAAAATAGACACAGTAAGGAAGAAAGAGAGAAAGCAAAGTATGAGCTGTTATCCCATGTATCTATATTGATCTAAGTGAAAGCCTGTATATTGAATTGTCGTTAATAGGTAATAAATCACTTTTGGTCTAAATAATTTGAGCGTCAGGCTACAAATTCCCATTTGGCTTCCACAATAATAAGTACATTTTCAACATTTATAACACTTATCCCTGTATATGTTATAACAAAACATAAGACAGGTTCACGCTGCGTCTGTGCCTCAATTAAGTGTATCAAATGACTCTGTATCGTATCTTTAAAACTGTTCAAAGAAACATATATTATATATATCCTATCATATATATGGATGGTTTAATCATAAAAAGGTAGTCTGAGTTTTGTGTGTAACAGCCTCCGGAATAAGTTTGCAAATCCGGAATTTTCGCAAACTCAGCTACCTTTTTTAAATTGATTAGAGAAAAAATTTAAAGACCGGTCAATAATAGAGATTGAGTCAAGTAAAACCTGGCCTTTGAAATGACGATACCCTTAAAATTAAATGCAGGGGAGACATTCAAAGTTGGCCATCCCATGGGGTTTTTCGATTCCCCCACTGGGGATTTGGTCTCCCAGTGGGAGTTTCGTGGGGTTTCATTTCCTCTTTACGAGAATGGGAGAAAAAAATCACGGGAGAATTAAAAGAATTTATATACCATTATTTTAAAATAAAATCACTAATCTTGACTTAAGATATTCCTTCCTAAAAATATAGATCGAAATATAAATATTTTTAGAATCTCCCATTTTCATTATGGGTGGAACGCACCCATGGGTGAAATCACCCATCTTAATAATGGGAAGAAAATCCTATTTTGATAAATGTGAAAAAAATCCAATTTCTTATAATGGGAGATAATTCCCATTCCTTGCAAATGGGAGAGTGTTCTATCTTTTAGGTGTGGCGCTTATAAAATATAATACAAAATATACGAATAAAATAAAATCCAAAAATCAAATAAAATGGCAGGGAATATGCAGTAAAATAATAATAATAATAATAGATAAATAAATAAATAATAGATTTAATAACAAAAATAATAAAAAAATAATAATAATAATTATAATAAGAAATAAAAAGTAATAAAAGTAATAATAATAATAATATTATTAAAAAGATATTAATAATAAAATAGTAATAATAATAATAATAATAATAATAATAAAATATAATAATAGATAAATAATAATTATAATATACATAAATAATAATAATAATGATAAAAATAATAATGATAATGATAATAAAAATAATTATAATAAAATTAATTAATAATAATATCGATGATAATAATAATTATGATAATTATGATTAAAATAATGCTAACAATAAGAAGAAGAAAATAATAATAATAATAATAATAATAATAATAATAATAATAATAATAATAATAATAATAATAATAATAATAAATAATAATAATAATAGTAATAAAAAATAATAATGATAAAAACAATAATAATAATAAAAATAAAATAATCATAATAACAATAATAATAATAAAAAATAATGATAATAATAATAATTATAATAATTAATAATATTGATGATAATAATATTAATAATAATGATAATAATAATAATAATAATAAGAAGAAGAAGAATAAATAATACTACTACTACTTATAATAATAATAATAATAATTATAACAAAACAGGCATTGGCATTTTATCTTGGAATATGACGGGAATGAATACAGGAAAGTATCATATGTAACAATTTAATCACCAAAATTCATTTAAATATAAAACAATCCAAAATGCTATGATGTACTCTTCGCCGGTCTGCTATCTGTATTTTCTGTCTCATCCAGTCTATTTTGACATTCAAATAGTTTCACAAGCTAAATGGCAAGTCTCTCCTGGATTTGAAGTATATAACTTATTTGAATTCATTAAATATAAATACCGGGTTAAGGTTTTTTTTTTTTTCGAACAAACAATATGTTGATGACTTCGTTCAGTTGTAATAATAACCTTATAGAAAACAAATTTTTAATATTGTTCATATAATGGATAACACCAAGTAATTCCAATAATGGAAATTGTTTCATTTTTCTATTGTTGTCATCGTCGGATGAAAAATTAGTACTGAAAATTTTTCAAAACAAACAAACAAAAATCAACATTATTTATCAGATTAAACGGTAATATGCTCAAATGGTAATCTAATCGGTGTCATACAGATTTTTAAGACGTAGCTTAAGTAATAAGGGATGAAAAACAAGTTTGCCGTAAGGCGTGCGTAGCATAAAGCCATACAAGTTGTTATTTTGTATCAAATATAAACATGCAGTCATTGAAAATTGACATAACGCCGCCTGTCAATCAAGCTGACAGGGGCCACGGAGATAAGCCAATCAGCGATCGTTGTCAGTTTCACGCTAAGATGCCTGCGAAGTCTACCATTTACCTAAGACAAGCTTCCTGTCTATTTAATTTTATGCAAATTTAGAACTATGTTTTATCATAAGCGATATCGATTTTACTCGAAGATAAGGGAAGCAACTCTTATTTTTTTACTCGCTATACCTTGGTTATTTACGTAGATCATATTGAAAGTGTTTATGGGTGTAAGTACATTTATAAAGTTACCAAATAAACTGGCATATTGACGGACCGAGTAAGTTTGTTTATTACACAAATAGCCAATAAATTTCTACATATGGAAATTTATATACAAAAGCAACGCATTATAAAAAAATCTGTGTTTTTATTCATACCGATTTTACCTGCGCATTTAGGCATAACTATTCAACGGTAACATATTATGCTTTACAGTAAATCAAACTGTGAAAGGAGACATAATAAACAATTCAATTCAATTCAAATATATTTATTCAACCAGGTATTAATAAAATACATAAGGGGTTTACAAAATAATATTTTACAATATATGTGATCCGGTTGTAAAGTCCTGAAAAGATAATGCAGTATCAATAGTCATTTAGTCATTATTTAAAGAGAAATATAAAAAATAATACACTTTTTTTAATGTTTTAAAGAAAGAAATATAAATCAAAGTAAATCAAACTGTAAAAAGAGACATAATAAACAGATCAGACAATTACTATTTAGTTACCGCTCAGTTAGCGAATTACAAACAACCAATTGACAATTGCAAGGTTATTCACACCTTCGACGTCCGGTATTGTCAGGGTAATTATCTATATAATTGACTTCATACTGTTAATCTTCCCAATTCTCGATTTTTACAGATTCCGGTATTGTCAATGTTTCATGCAATCGTTTAATGAATAACTAAATTAATTGTCCGGTATTTAAAGAGTTCCGATATTCACAGCGCCTCGTTTCCTCAACGTTTACTGTATTGTGTTTACTCATTACATTTGCATTTTTTCGGCTGCGTTTTTATTGACGCTATACGTTATAAACTACAAAATGTCATATCTTTTGGATATTCTGGGACCTTATTATATGTTTATAATGTGATTATGAATAGGTAATGGCAAAAAATGTGGATTGATTGAAACGTTTTTATTTTTTAATGCATTGTGCTACAGCCAGGATAAATGTTTGGTACCCACTACAAAACTCATTATTTCCATTTGTAGAAATCAATTGACTTTTGTATATTAAACTAACTTACTCGATATGTCAATATGTCAGTATATCTGGTAACTTTATTAATAATGTAATACACCGATTAAATAGCTTTAAATTTATATAAAATTAAAATAATTTTAATCTTAATTAATTCTGCACCATTGTTTTATTTAAGGTAAATGATGGGCTTCGTAGGCATCTTAGGGTGAAACTGATAATGATCGCTGATTAGCTTATCTCTGTGACCCCTGCCAGCTTGATTGACAGGGGGCGTAATGGAAATTATCGTCGCTTAACACATTAACATAACATGCACATTTGTACAGTATCGTAAAGGTATAGTCTGCCACGCAGCGGAATTGACCAGACGCTAAACGGTTTATCGCTCCGCCCAATTAATCATGTGCTATAGAAAAACAAAACCCTGGACAAACATTATCTAAATGAGAACCGTTGCATATGCTTTACTGTATGTTCCTTGGTGGTATTTATTGTAGAAAAGCGGTCCAAAATAATGTTATTTAACACTAAAAATCAATTAACAAGGGAAATCTGATGCTTTATATATATATGAAATATTTGAAAACCGCGTTAATCGCCGTAATAATGATTTTTCGAAAAATGGTAAAAACAGCCATTGTTATAAAACATTTTTTTTAATATACTTGGAACAATGATTTAATATCGAAATATTACACAACCTTGAAGACAACGACATTTTCATCCCTTGAATTTCTGTCCCGTTGTTGAAGTAATATTATATATAGAGGATATTTGTTTATTTCAGTGTAACACATTTTCTTTGTATTATATTATAAACGTTTAAATGACATTTAACCTAATACTAAATGGAAGGCACGCCAAATAATTATACAACGTGACGTCATTTACGAAGTCACGTCATTAAGGTGGTTTCAAGCACTGTGAACGCTTGTATTTCACTCAAACAACGTAAGGGGCTTAAATTAAAAACAGTGAAATTATCAGTTTTTAATTCACTGAAAAGCATGTAATAAATCCATACGGTGATTTTTTTTATCAATTTACGGCATCTCATGAACAGTATCAACATCATTTTTGTCTATTGATGCACTATCATCATTTAATATACTTGATTCCGAAGGAGGCGTAATCGCACCCCTGTCCATGGATAATGCTTTCATCATACAATCGGCAATAGCCCGACACCCTCATTGGCAATGTAATGTGTTAAATGATTATTCACTTTTTTGTTCGTACCGGAACTATGCATTTTTTGTTATATAAAAATTGTGTTATGCCCCCATATTGTATTGAAAAGGGCTTGGGTGAAAATAAAAGATATGTTCTGTTCTGTTCTAAAAGCCCTCCCAACGTGTCTGTCCCGTAATAAGCAGCATATAATTGTGGGACAGTCGTGATTATAGATAGCTTCCGTTCATTTCCACCATTATATGTTCTCACCATGCACCTCGTACATGTATTTGAATTATGTGCATTTTGAATAACAGACAGTGTCGTACCAACGTATCGATTGTTTCCTTATTTATCTTATTTGGTTTGATATGATAAAATTTAGTTCGAATTGTCGCCGGAGAATATATGTCACCGTGATCAAACTGACATTTTACGACATTGGTCTCACGCCCTTATTTCATAATATGCAGACGAGATTTTACGACTTCTGATTTTTCGGAATTTTCAATTTTCGATATGTACATGTACTTTAAAGTCTTGTACCATACAAACATATAGATATATTATATAATGTAATTGTTTTACTTAATTGCAATGCTTCAACCTATATATCAGTAGAGTTTCCATGAAAGTATATCACTGTATAACTTTACGCGAAACCAATGAAGTTCGTGGAAAACTTATTTTTGCCGCGCCCGGTACTTCTATCAGGTATACATGTGTGTTTTCTGTCCTAAGATATAATAGTTTGCTTTTATTGTTTACCTTGTACATATAATTTCCTATTTAGATATATTGATAGATAAATTATAATATCTATTAGTCTTTCTTTAATATAACATTGTCCCTAGTATTCAGTGAAATTTTCATCAGTCACACGACTTAAATACGCTGCGCGCTTTTTAAGAACAGAACTATATGCGTGTTTTCCCGCCCCGGTTTTCCTCCCTAAGATTTCATAAATTGCTTTCGTTGTCTACCTTGTATATACAATTACCGTTATTCTGATCTAAATTATCCCGATATATCTTAATAAATATCTATATATTTGAAAATTCAACCACCCTTTCATTCCGATTTAAGCTTTTTTTTACGAAAAATACATGTATTTATACGTTACAATTCCAGCACACTCTTAAATATGTTATAATATTTTTTTTATTTTTCTTAAATGCAAGATGTTCACCTATCATACAGTGAAATTTCCATCCAGATATTTTTAATAAATAAGTTCTTAAGCGATTAATGAAGTTCGTGAAAAACTCAACTTTAGTTAGGTGCGCGCAGTATTTATAGCGGTATAATACACGTGTTTTCCGTACCTAAGGTATCATTGTCTACCTTGTATATGTAATTAACTATATTCCGATCTAAATTATCCTTATATATCTTAAAAATATCGATATGTTTAAATATTCGGTGGAAGTGAAAGTCCATCTTTTATCTGATTTAAGCTTTTTCCCGAAAAATACATGTTCTTAGATATATCATAATATTTATTGTTCTTTTTCTAATGCAATATTGTTCCCTACCATACAGTGGAATTTTCATCCAAATATCTTAATAAAATTGTTCTTGAGCGATAAATGAAATTTGTGAAAAATTACACTTAAGCTTGCTGCGCGCGGTAGTTATAGCGGTACCGTACACATTTTTTTCTCCCCTATTGTATTATTTTTTCTTTAATGCAACGTTGTTCCCTTTCAGACAATGAAAGTTTCATAAAAATATCTTAACAAACGGATTTTTATGGAATTTATGAAACTCGTGAAAACTTTAAAATGAGGCGCTCGTGCTCACACTCATTGTTTACCCGAATTCTTATCGACATTATTTTGACGGGAACAGTTTTCTTTTATCGATATGTTTTTCACGAAAAATACATGTATTTATACGTTACAATTCCAGCACTACCTTAAATATATTATAATATTTTTTTATTTTTCGTATGGTGATTATGTTTGTTTACGATACCTAGGTGCCGTGCTCAATGTCGTCTGATATAGGTGTCACGTAGACGCATATTGGCTATACAGTGCGTTTCCATAGTTATTTAGTGTATGGTTCGCCGACCATTTATTGTTGTCATTTGGACAGAAAATGTAATATCCTATTCACGGACTTAATTAACAGTCTGTCAGGTGCTCAGTTTGTCGTAATCAAAATTTATATTATAACGGATTTCATACACAAATACACAGGCAAAGTGACACTGATATAATAAAATAATAATGTTGATAATGAAAATAAACTTCAAAATTATATGTTTGCAAAACCAAATAACTATCGGATGGTATCGCGTGGTAAATATTATCTAAACACCTTCATTTAAAAATAAAATGATGTCACATTTTCATAAATATTTGTTATTCGTAATAGTGATTTACGAGATCATTAAAATTTCGATGCATTGAAAGTATTTTTTATTTCATTTATGGAAATGAATAAACATGTTGAATATTTACTTATATTATATAACATTATACACACTTACAAAAAATATGTTATATTACATGTATATTAAAATCAATTATACAAACTTACTAAAAAACTTCCCTTTTATTTAGATGGCCTTATATAAACGGTTGTTTGCGATATAACCATCGCCTAGCGACTCAGGCTATATTTCCAAACAACCATTTATATAGGGCCATATTACCTATCTAATTTTTTTATAACTAATAATCTAATCTAGCATTGTTGTAACCTTTTCATTTGCATTGTTATATATATTGATGCTACTTTACCGATGAATTATTGGCATAATTAATAAGTATTGATAATGTTACATAATAAATAATGAAATTGACTGCGGAACATATATGGTTCTCAAGAGTGTACGGAATTTCAAACGATATACGGGTAAAAATAAGGGTTACAGGTTCGGATCCATCGGGATGGAGCTTAAAGGACTGAAGCCCCCAAGACAGCCTGACCTAAATAGAAAAATTCTATCAAAGACGGCGTATTGGCAAAAACTGGCTTAAGATAAATGTACGTCACTTAGTCCATGTATATTTGAGCCTGGACCCCTGCTGAGTTTCCTGTCAGTAAAAACACTGTATGTCTTTAGGCATTTTTTCAACATCATGTTTTTGACTCAGGTCATGCAGACGCTTTCATAGATAACTCTTGGTCAGTGAAGAGGCATATTAAGCGTCTACATGATACTGAGTAGATAAGCTTCAGAACTCTTAAAGTAGATCGAAATATATGTGCAAGTAAAATTAGTAATAGCCCCCTCGAATGTGTGAGTTTTATTTATGTATTTGAATTTTCTGCCAGTCTGCCAAGTCATTCCATGTATGCTTTGTTTTATTGTTTAACGACAATGAGCAACGACGAATAAAATATATATGTGTTATATCATTTTCAAAATTATTCAGCAGTGAATTTTAATTCAATTGTGATATCGTGGCTGATATTAGATAAAGAATATTGAATAATGCTGTAAAGTTTTTAACCTGGAGAATAAACATTAAAAGGTTAGATTATTTAATAAGACACCGTACAGAAAAAAACAGATCAAACTAATAAACATGTTAAAGTATGTATAATGAACGCACACTTAAATTTAAGTTGAAGAGCCCCACGGTGCTATCGGTCCTTATCCGGTGCGGCACATCATAAGGTTGTTACGCAATATTACGTTGTGAAAAGAGTCTTTTATAAGTGCGCTTAGATATCATAGCAATGAAATATTAATCATAGCCGCCACTGCGTATTAAAAAATA
>NW_026856187.1:0-14360 GCF_026571515.1 Ruditapes philippinarum
GTAAAATTATTTGGGAAAGGGTTAAAAATTTTTTTGAAAAGCCCTAAAAAGTTGAAAAATTTAAAATGTTAAAAATTTTTTTGTTCCCAAATTTTTTGTTATGTGACGAAAGCCAAAAAGTTTTTTGTTTTCATTTTATTAAAAACAAAATTTTTTTGGGTTTTTTGGGAAGCAACTCTAAAGGAAAAATTTAATTAAATTTATGCCCTTTTTTTTCCGATGTGTTCAGAAACACTTGTTTCAAACACTGATGTTTTGGTTGAAAACCCACATGGGAGTTTTGGGTTTCTTTTATGGGAAAGGGAAGGGTCTTTGCTAGCTTTTGGATTTTAAAGTTAAATCTTCTTAAAAAAAAAATAAAAACCCAAAAACCAAAAAGGTTAAAAGGGGAAACCCGGGTTTTACAGAAAACCGCCTGCTTCTATTTCGGAGTGGGAAAGGGTTTTAAGCACGGGAAGCTTAATTTAAGGATGAAATTTTCAAAAAAAAAATCTACTAAAAAATTTAACAGAACGGAATTGAAAATACAAATTCAACGACTATTTAACCTTGCCAATAAGTTCAAAATGAATGATTTTAAATTGTGCAAACTTAATTGATTATATTGTACATGTTAGGTAAAACATATGAAAAGAAAAAAAAATCAGATTTAAGCTTAAAAATAAAATTATGGGTTTGAAAAATACATGATGCGTCTTAAATAATGATATACATATATAGCAACAGCAAAAGTGTAAAATTTGAGTTAGGTCTGGCTGATCTTTTAAATCTACTTAAGCCTAACAGATAATATGATTGAAATATATATCCTTACATTAAGTAAATGACATTCTCAAGGTTCCGTATATAATAATGATATATATAGACCAGAAAAAAGTGTAAAATCGTGTTAAGTTTAACCTGGGCTGACCTTTTTTTAAAACATCTAAACCCAAATAACATGCTGGAATTATTTAAAACATAAAAAAGGTTTAGTATATGAATTTTTACTAAATTTGTGGGAAATTTAGTTTTATATATTCCTTTACCTTTAAAAAATCAACTGTATTTTTTTAAATTTTGGGAGTTATTCAGCCCCATTTTAAAGAATGGTAGGTTTTTAAAATTTCACCCTTTTGTTTTGATAAAAAAATTTGTTCTGAGTGATTTTGATTTTGTGAAAAAAAGGTTTGCGTCATTAAAAAAACTGGATAAAAAAGATTTTATAATTTTAGAAAGGGTTTTAGTTTTTATTAATGGTGAAAAAGTTTGTGTCAATTTTCCCCAAGTTTCGGGGAAATGAAAGGGTTTTCCCAGTAATTTTTATTAGTGTTGAAAAAAAAATGTTTCTGTTATTTCTAGTGTTCAGTTTTTTTTCACTATGCAATGTGACCAACGATTCTTAACAGTGTTTTTATAAAATTTGGAGATATGTCACACCTACATAAACACTACTCGGTTGTATCTAAAAACAATTAACTATGAAAATGCATTGGAGTATCAAATGTATCAGAGTTTGCTTATATTATATCCTATAAGAAACGATGTTTTAATTAAAAAAATTAATATACTGAGGTTTTATCAATTTCACTATGACAACCCAGATGGAAACTAACAAGATTTAAACATTACTAATCATCACTTCTGGCACAATCTTATATAAAATATTTGCTTAAACTATTTTTCGGTTACCGACTGGAAAATACCAGATTCTTATGAGATCATTTGAATCATTATACCTTTTTTATTACAAAAAAGAAGGAGAAATATATATATGGCAAAAATTGTTAATTAAAGAAATTTGGTTGTTTTCTGCCATAATGCTAAAGATAAATTTTAAGTGTTTTCTGTTTGTTTTGATTTAACTTTAATGCGAACAGGTTCCATAAATAAATTTACCTGATTTAATGTTTGGCATTTACACCTTCAGACAAAGTACATTTTATCTGAATAAATAAATACATACATGAAGTTACAATAGGAAGAGATGGACTCTTTCTTTAGCAATATTCTATTACGTACTATACGTAGTTCATGTTTATATTTAAATTCTTTGATATATATGCTAAACAAACTTTGTCTCTTTAAAGCATTGGTATACATCCGGTAAAACGATATGCCTTAAGAGGAAACACTCTGTAAGACAAACAGTATTTTCTGACAATTTGAGGCATGCGTCGCCAATTAGTTCATATCCATTACAGCTATAAATGCGAACAAGCAGTGATTTATAGAAAAAGGTCACGAATATATAGCGCTATTAATGTGCCAAACAATTCATTTTTTACAGACGTTTGGCGATTCTAAAGCAAGATCATATCTTAGTATATAGATGTCCTTTTATTCTATATCTTAATATATAGATCTTTAATTACAAAGCATTTGAACGAAAAATCGTGCATTATTATACAATAATGCACGAAGAATAATTATGGTTAACTTGGTAAAAGAATACAACTTAATAGGATAAATTAATATTAAAGATATTGGTTTTCGGATTATTTTTCTTTGTTAGACCATTTCCTTTCATTCTAGTTTTCACAACAAAATTCGACAAAAATTGTTATTTATTTATATTTTCTAACAAAATGGCGCCGTCAATGTGTCGGTTTGAAATAACACATGGGGGTTATAAGAGAGGCGAGTGCATTGTTGTAGAATAATGCACGCTCCTGGCCTCCTTTGTTTTTATAGAACTATTTCCGATAGTGTTAGAATGTCGAACACGATTATATGCTATTTTATGATTGATTGTCATACTCCTTTTTAAAATGATTATGACAATGATTACATTATCAATCATTGTGATATATCTACTGAGCCAAATTTGTCTGGCATTTCGTTATCTATTGTTTTGATTGATGGAATGACAGGAACTTATTCATATACTTTTACAATAACGTTGTCATTTTGGTAACTCTTGGAACTTTCTTTGATTAAGAATTGTGCTTTGCAATGAACGTTAGGTGTATTAAGTGAAATAGAGAGTAGCTGAGAGTTTCAAGTGTAAGAATGTTAAAAATAGATACAAAAATGGTTTACTTGTGTTTAAAAAGATACCTTTTAAAGACTTAAACTAGAATAACAAACGAGAATATAGATCAACAAGGCAACGGCAACGTTCACAGGACGCATACATGTACGCCCGACACACCCAAGCAGGGCACCCAGAAGGCACCAAATCAAAACCGGGAGTGGAAATAAGGGCGGCGAAAGGTCTTATTTAAAATATGATAAACAAGATCAACAAGGAAAGGCGGCGTTCAATGAACGCAACCCCCATATGACCCAGCAACAAGAACCAATGGCAAGGAGCCCAGGCGGACCCCAAACATAAAAAGGACAGGGCAAAGACAGGTTAATCAGCCATAAGTCATATTAAACTTGTTTGTTTATGATGCATTGTGAAATAAATGGTTTAAACTTTCAAAAATTACACCTAGTTAATGCAACAGCCGGTAGTGGCTGATTATGCCTACCAATAAAAGATAACGACCGGAACGGCAAAACTTGTGATGCTACAGGCTCTTTTTTATTGAGCATGGTGTGTGCATGCTTCTGTTCACGTCAATTATTACATAATCACAGATTTAGCAGAATCAACATCGAACGTTTTTAAATAAGCGACATCTGCTGATGGTTAATATAAGTTTTAAAAAATGTAGTTTGTTTTTTAAAAATGTAACACGCATGTAATACACTATTGAATAAAGAAGAACCGAACGCGCGTGTATTTATTCAATAAAGTCACAGTTGACGTTTTATATTTAGATATGTGACGTAATCATTATACATGTGACGTAACAACTAAAAGAATCTGCTAAGCTGAACATAAGTACGGAAACAAATCAGGCACAATTTTGCTCAATATTAGGTACGGCAGCAATAAATTGTTGATGTCGTCTTAGAATCGAAATAATATATCCAAATCAGTAATATTATTGCATGAAAACATTACTGTTTGTCGTTCGGATGCGCAAAATTATATCATTCGGGATACAATCACTGTTTGGGACATATTTTTTCTTAAATAGCACATTGGCCGTTAAGGATTTGTTGGCTTCCAGTTAACCAAGAATTTGTTGTCGGTTCAGATGTGTTAATTGTCCATTATATCGATAAAGAAAATGATCGTGCAAAGGTGCAAACCATTATCCAATAACACAATTTTGACTCGTATTGATGTAAAATGTACACAGGGCCTCTTGTACGGTCATTTCGTTAGATATAAAACACATATAGAAAGGATCCCTCAAAACGTATGAAACTGCGAGATGGAAAATAACACATGCTTGGTTTGACTGACCCTTTTCATTGGCGATACCCACAAGGTAGAATTCATGCTATTTAACACCTGTCCGCTTTAGAACTACTCAATATTTTAACATGAAAGTTGTGTAATTCTTAACTTTGAACCTTTCACACTGTATTCATACATCAAAACATTCAAGACATTCATCAATTATTAGATATCTGTCTCTCGTTTTATGTATACGGTTGTGATTGATGGTGTAATCGTTTGTGTTCTGTATTAATAAACCTAGTACCATCATTTTCTGTCGAAGAAAGTATATATTTTGTGATAGATGTTATCATTTGTTTTAGAAAATATTATTTTTGATGATTAATTGCAGAATTTGTAATGTATTGTATTGTTATTTCTTTCCTCTATGATATTGTTTCATATAGAAGTGTTGAGTATATTGTTTTTTATATCAGTATATTGTTTTGTCAAAACACTACAATTCGTTTCATTTTTCAAGTGCGAAACGTTCCTATGTGAAGTTGTCTGCAATACATTATTTTCCAGATGCAACGATTCTAGTGTTTGCAAATCATAAATATGCATAAAAATTCATCATAATTAAAGTTCAAATTTTGCGTATTTCTAACATATATAATTCTTATTATGTCCCTATAATAATCATAACATATTTTAGAATATCTTAATATAATAGACGGTGATGAATTATGTAAAGTAATGCCTACGATCCCTTTTAAATAAAGAAATATTCAATATAAAACACGAAATATGGTGTATTAAATGATACTTTTAGAATTACTTATTGAAGAAATATTCCACATTTAATAAAACATGAAAATGATAATTCAAATGATAACTTTAGAATTTTGAAACATCAACAGATGTACTTTTACAAATGTGACACTTCCATCAAAGTGTCTACGTGTAAAAAATTGAAGCTGCCTCAAATCACAAAATAATTGAAGAAACTGAATTTAGTGAGATTTAGAGAGGTTATGATCAAAGGTTATGCATGTAGCAAACATTTAAAAACCAAGCAACAAATTCTTAGTGTGTGTATTCAAAAACAAATGAGCACATATACATGTTATGCTATATTTAACATAAGTCGTAAAGTGTTAGAAATAATACGCAAACATTCTTTATTCCAATTCCAATTCTCTATGGTTGCCTTAAGGTCTTAAATTATGTATATTTCTTTAAAAATATTGCGTGACATTCCTTCATTCATGTGTTTCCAAATGTTTAAGTCGAGACTAGTCTAAGAAGTTTATATCTCAAAATGTGATGGAAATTGCAATGTTATTACAAAATTATACAGTACAAAGAAATTAGCATAGTATTAGCACTCGATATGAAGAAAATAATTCAAACCGCGACGGAAGTTGGCTCCATACTGCGTCCTGGCATTTGCTCTTTACAATCTTTGTTTCTTTATAAAAAAAAATGATCAAAAAATACGAATTTTTTTCTTAAAGACACAAGTTTTCTAAAATGAAAAGAAAAAATACATCAGCCAAAAATGTAAATTGAAATTCAAAGATGTTTCACGATGGTAAAGTCGTTCCATAGCACATTGATCGTTACGTTACACATGCTATTATAGTTAGGACCAAGCTTTGTACTCAAATGTAGCATTACTTATTTTGCTGTTACACAGTATTAACTCCCTAAGGATTTGATTTGGTTTTTGTTAATGTTTGTGACTTATAATAGCTGATTCTCTCTCCAAATTTAATTTATATTCAAAATACTATCCCCCATGAAAAAACTAGTTATCTAAAATTAAGAAAAAATCGGAATCACTTAAGAACGCTCAAAACGTCAAAATTTAAAACGTTACAAACCCTGCATGATTGAGCCTCTTCATGAAAGTAACATGTACATGTAATCTAAGGTCTATGCCCCTACCCATGTAAGCCATCATAATACATCAAGCTATATTCCTGTATTTTAAATCGGCCAAAACAAAAAGTCGTGCATATTTTACCATTTTTTACTTAGACACATAGCTATTTTTCATTTTTTCATAATATTACATATTATAGGACAAAACGTTTGAATAGCAAAAAACGATCATTTCTTGCATTTGTTTATGTTCTAATAAGTTACTCAGAGGCTATAGAAACCATGTTGGTTTCATATTCAACATAATATGTTGCATGTATCAATTCGTCCTTCTAAAGAAATCTTACCATTACTGTCTTAAATATTTGGCATATGATACAAAATATTTGTAAACCCAAAACAAATCATAATTCAAATACGTAGAAAGTTATTTCTTCAATATAACGGTTAAACTTCATGTTTTTACACGGCACTAACAACATAACCAATACTAAGTATATCAATGTTTGATGAGAAAAATCATACATATATATGATAATTATAAATACAATGCAGTTAAAAATATTGAATATACGCAAGTAAGACATCTAGACCCATTGACTTCTCGACCCCTTACGATATTAAGATGACTTCTAGACCCCTTGACACTTAGACCCCTTTTAACATGACTTTTCGACCCCTAGTGGGTAAGACATTTCGACCCCTATCTCAATTTTTGTACTTTAGAATCACAGATATTTCGAGAAATAATTAAAAGTTAACAGCAAATATTTATATTATTTTCATAAAAGTATCCGATTAAATATTGAAAACTTAAGATAAAACAATAATTTAACATAGTTTTTTTATACATTTAATGTTTTAATGTTACATAGAATTGTAGGATGGCTACATAGCAGTTAAAACATATCGTTTATGTTAATATAAAATGATTGGGCGTGATACATCAAATTAGACCCCTGCCTAAAAGTGAAGGAATTATGATAATGATTATAAAGAAAATGCGCGATTTGTGCATTGCGTATTTATTCATATCTAAACGTTTGTAAAGATTTAGTTTATTGTTATGTGACAAACTCTTGGATGTTATATTGGCGATGAATTATTTTACATGTCTACTTAATTTAGTGTATATATTAAATTGACTTGTCAAAGTAGCAATGATCTCATTTTATGGTATTTACATTATGAATTAATTAAAAAAAAACATACCAGTCAATCAATAAATGGTAGTTATTTGAAAGCGATCTTCATGTTTTCGATTAATTTGTAACTTTAAAAAATAAGTTAATCTCCAAAATGTTTTATTACATCTCAAATTTCATATACGCATTTTTCTCATAAATTGAGTGAAATATTGCCATAATAAGCTTCCAAAGCAATATTTTTGACAACAACAAGTTAAGAAATTATTTGATATCTTTAAGTCGATAAATGTTCCTCTTAATCATATTATCTAAATGGTATGAAAACGCGTGCCCAATTAACATCAGCCACATGTCACTGGTAATTTAATAACCGTGATAAACAGAAGCTGCATTCAATTTTAATGGGGTTTTCTGATTGGGAAGGAATTGTTATACGTAACATTCAATTTAATTATTTTATAAAAATATATAAACATATTACATATTTTATAGGCATACATTCAAAGGCGGCGGACAGACACGATAAGAGTATGACCATTGATACATCGATATCATGTATGTAATACCATAAAATTAAAATGTATCTAACACAAATGTCATATGAAAAATTAATGAAGACGGAAAAATAAAGAGCAAAAACACAACACTTGTTGATTCGATACACCCGTGAAAAATAAAGATGATCCCTTTTATTGTTGGTACATTAATACTGTACTGATATTAGTGATATTATGATTTTGCTTGTGACTTCAGTGCCAGATAAAGATTTTTTTTTAAATTTTAACATTACTTATTGTTTGGCAATATTGACCTGCGTCTGTATTAGTTTTCGGAATTTTTTTGTTACTTTTCGTAATTTGATACGATTTACTTTTTGATTTGTAACGATAGAAAAGTTCTCGATATAAAAATTTTATACTAACGTCCTCGAAAATATATTTTTATTTCATGTATAACAACACACGTACATGTTGTTTTTTGTTGTTTTGTTGTTGTTTTTTTCCCATTAAAATATAGTATTTAAAGCCTAAGATTTCCTAATATTAGTAGTTCGAAGAACAGAAATTAATAAGTGCACATTGAAATAATGACAATATTTGCTTAGAAAAAGGTGAATTACAAAACGACAGATAGATATTTATATCATAAAAAAACGTTTACAATTTCTATTGCAATTACTGTTATTGTTGATATCATGTATACAATGTATATACATAATATATTATACTTTCAGTTTAAATATAGTGCGTGTGTTTCTATTGCTTATATAAAATACTTAACTTGTATAACAAATAACGGCTCAATATGATTTCACTTATTATTCAGCATATCTTTTAGATTAAATATAATAACAAACTTGTAAACAAATTAACCTTTTTTCTATATTTACGTCTTTATGCAAATTATGTTATCGAAGTGAACATCTTCAAGTACATTATAGAATAAGGGGTCGAAATGTCCAGTCAATTAAAGGGGTCTAAGTGTCTTAGGGGTCTAAGTGTCATGGGTCGAGATGTCTTAGGGGTCGAGGTGTCAAGGGGTCGAGGTGTCAAGGGGTCTAGATGTCATAGACTCGAATATACAGCATAACTATATAAATAATTATACTTCTAATAAAAAGCATCTAGTATTTTTTTAATAAATTAAATATCTGATGTACTCCAGTAGTGAAATGAAATATATGACGCATTACAAAACAAATCAAAGGGCTGCAGCTCTATGGTATTTTCTGATCTTTGCAATCTAAATCATACTGACTATCTGTATGTACTTTCCTGTATAAGTTTATTTTTGGCGTCCGCGCCGAAGCGCGGCGCCCCTTTATGGAATGAAATCAGATTTTGTGAAAGGGCGACAGCAACTTCTCGAGCCTTTTAGTCGGTCATAATAAAAGCCGATCATTCTGATCGGAATGAGGGTACTTGATTATTATTAATTAAAAATGAAATGTCGCGATATGTACAATGAATAGCGAACTGGAGGATTTCGCTATGCAAACATTTTCAAATGCAATAACCTTTTCCGTCTCTTCGGTTTTTATTTATCATTTTGTAGTACACAGTAGGTTATCATGATATGTTAAAATAGAATGATGAGTTGATGACCTAAATATTCCGAAAATCTATTTATAGAGGGATGTACTCCTATCGGTAATTCCGGTCTCTCCCGGTCTATTTTGACCGTGATACTAGTGACCGGCGAAAAGTATCACACGTTTATTGTCCGGTCTCTCCCGGTTTTGGAGTAGATATTTTACAGATAAATAAGCTTTATTCCAAAATGAATGTTTGTCACTTAGTTTGGTTACAATAATTAATAAACATAGATCAACTCTCAAATTTATTGATTATTATTATACATAAACTTACAATTCAAAAAAAAACCAACAACAACAACAGCATGTTTCATTTTATCTATATGAGATAAAAACAATAAATATGTACAATAATTGTGAAAAAAGGTACATTTTTATGGTTTTAATATGACACTATCAACTTTGAAACATTTTATTTAATTTGTTACTCGTGTTTAGTAAAGATGCATAGGAATTATTCAAAGTTACAAATTAGATTTTATTAATTATTTAATTGATTGATAATTTAAAAAAATGATAAAGAAAAATACAAATGTACACGTACATGGTTTAAGAATAAACAATATTATATATTGAAAGATTAACCATAATTTACTGACTTTTTCCAGTTAAGTTTTGACTTATAATCGTCGGTCAATATGACATTTGAATTCTTAAAATTTATTTTACAATTTTAATAAAAAAAGAGTAGTAAACGTAAAAAAACTCAGTACTAAAATAGCACATAAAAACACAAAAAAGAGAGGAAAACAATATTCATAAAATCTGTATTTTTGTTATTAAACTAGATATTACAATTATTGTATAATAAACATTCTAACACTATCGGATTTTTTTCTATATAAACAAAGAAGGCCCGAAGCGTGCATTATTCCACAACAATGCACTCGCCGTTCTTATAATCTCCCTGTATTTTTTCACATTGAGGGCGCCATTTTGTTTGAAAAATCTGATAAATAAAACATTGTTTGTCGAATTTTGTTGTGAAAACTGTCTTGAATGAAAGAAAATGGTCTAACTAAGAAAATGATTCCGAACACCAATATCTTTAATTCAGTCGTTAACGCTGTACAGACGTTTAAAGTGTTGTTTACGTGACGTCACAATGTAGCGGCAAACAGCACGTGCAAAACAATCAAATCAAGTACGCTATTTTAATGTCGCAAACGAGTTAAGTTTTACATTTATTCCACTTTTAATAAGTTGTATTTCGCTTGAAAAATTATAGAGTGAAATAAAATAAACATACAAAGTTTCATCAACGTTTTCAAAATTCGTTATTCTGAAAATGTTTCTACACACGGTAGATTTAACGACAGTTTTTTTTCAACCCACCGGAACAGCCTTAAAAGAACGTTTCTATTGGAAACTCTGAGGCGAAAACAAATTTAACCACCAAATATAAAGTCCAACTTTATAATAATAATTATATTTTTTCTTTCCGTGTTAGAATGGAAATAGATATTAATTTTTCGTGCATTATTGTATAATAATGCACGTTGTCGTTCAAATGCTTTGTAATTAATCACTCAGGCCTATCGGCCTTCGTGATTATATTACTACGCATTTGAACTCAAACCGTGCATTATTCTACAACAATGCACTCAGAATTGATATCTATTTCCTAAATAATGCTCAACATGACATGGTAATATAACCAGTGTCATATTTTTAGTGTGAACAGATACCTTAAGAAGGGGTCTTCGCTAATAGCGATTACATAATAAGGGACAATTCCACAAGTGTGGTGTTGATCATGCGTTACACATGGGTATGGATTATAAATGATTGTATACATGTATATCCGTTGCTATTAATAATCACGATCATAAAGAAATAACAAGTTAATATTCTAATCTCTAGCATGCCAATCAAAGTTCATAATGAACAATGTCTTCCGTCCGTTCATTTTTGTAAAAACCAATTAACCATTGAAAAGTTTATAAGAATATCTTGACATCATATGTCTACTCGTTCATCTTCACTTTCTGCATTTCTTGCTTGGACGCCCTTTGATGCTTTGCATCAATGCTTTTCTTGTTATATACTATAATTCATCTTACGCAGCGACAGCGTTTTGATTTTCTTCTATAACAGTTTGAGATTGATACATATGGAATTTTGCATGAAAAAAAAAATAGAATTGCCTCGACTAGGATTTGAACCATAGGCTTCTCACACCCTCAACGAGACCGCTTACCTCTGCACCACGGCGAAGTAATACATATGTACCTTGAATAAAAACGAATACATTATGTAATTCTAAATTGAGAATTTCCATTTCGTGTTTGCAATCCTTATTAATTTCGAGGTATTTTGTTCACGATAAACCTGTTGTTTAACACTGATGAAAATAATTTAGCGAAAATCTTCTCGCCAAAACAGTCCGACATGTATATATTCCACTACTCGACAGTCAGATTTATTTGTGTACTACGCTCTGGAGTATTCATTAATCGACATAGCTAAAAATAGCATTTTCATTGATTAAAATGATATTCATGATAATCCGAAGCTTTACGGAAATAGCCGAACATTTTTCATTGGGTAAAAAAGATATTCATTCGCGAAATTTGTGATTGTAACCTCATATTTCTATTGACTAATCTAAACTTTTAATGCACTGTAATTTGTTAAATGCCTACATTAAAAATTATTCTTTCTTTTAAATTGCTGGTTTTTAAGCAGTTTTGAGTGAGAACTACTTTGCGTTGTTAGGACTGTAAGGAAATTTTGTGTTAGACCGTGGATGTTAGCTATGTATTTACTGATCTTACGATCAGAAAATACAAAAACTATAAATATATAACTATCCAATGTATTCCTTACGCGAAACCTGAGACATTAAAACCCTGTATGCGAATAGAAATTCATAATATATACAGAAAAAACATATGACATTTACGTTAAATAAACCATGAGTTTATTTGATAATGCAAATATATTCACTGGAGGCTAACTTTAGTGTTAGATTCGAGTGTTAGTTCACAATATGTATAACAACTTGGTTTGAGATCTGTATAGCTGATATCCCAAATTCAGCTTAGTGCATTGTCTGTACCCTAAAGAATACTACCTCTTACTTTTTTAACATATTGAGCATATGATAGAAAACAAAAGCATATTAGTCAAAAAAGGTAAGACACGAACGGTCTGTTAATATAAATAACATTCAGATGTACTCGTTATAATAATGCTAATAGCGAAATAACACTGTCGGGTTTATTTGATCATTGCATATCATAACAGAATCTATGCCAATTGTTGATAATCGTTCAATAAATTGACATTCAATAATATTCTGATAGCGTTTTATTATATTGTTTATTATTAATTTAAATAGCAAATGAAAATGTTGAAATGATTAATTTTAACCAGGTCTTGTGTATATTGCAAACTTTCATTCCCCTGTCTTTCTCAAACATACAGTTCTACCATGCCCATTGTTCTTATTTCATTTCAATTTATTTTTTACTGAGTTTTAATTCACAGCAACATTGTAATGATCATATGGGCAAGAGGTCGTGAAGGCTAGCTTGTACATGTTCGATTTTGCCGTTTTGAATGTTATCTAGGGGTTCCACTTTAATTAGGTTTATTCGTCTTAATCAGAACAGGACGGCACCAGGTAATGTTGATGCAGGAAGCAAAATAAGATATGTGATGTCAATATCGCTTATATATTAAATTAAGATCTTAATGAACAATGATACACAGAAAATGGTCACGAACGTGTAGTGTTTTAAACATTACAACTGTCTAGGTTTAACTATGAGTCTAAATCACGTGGTGAATAATTACATCTCTTCCGTTTTATCCTATTCCGACGACATCATCTATAATGTTATCAAAAATCATCCTTTTCATAGCAATTTATATCATTCGCAGTACAAAATCTTACGCAACGTGATAATGAATTTTGCAAACAATTATTACATTAACGAAATAGAAAGAAATAAAATCCCTAAAGAAGATCCAAAAAGGCAAAAATAAAAAATGTTGCAGGCTCGGTTAGAATAAGCCTTTTCATGGACAATGCAAGCTACTGTCCACGCCCCAAGCAAAGTCTTAGTAAAGTATTGGCAGATAAAAACACATTGTAAAGTGCATCAAATCTTGGTATACGTTTAATGATGGCATTTATCACAATGAGAGACCATTGTTGTGATCCAGGTATATCTTGAAAGATTTTATGGTTTATATACAGGATATTACTTTGAACTATTGCAGTTGACGAAAATAGACAGACAGCGAAATAGAATATCATTCTCGATCTTGTTCTTTTTTTTTTTTTCAAAAACAGTTTCAAACTTTCTGATAATTGTACTGATAAAAATGGACAGCTTGGCAGCTGTTGGAAATATTCATTCACATGTACTTACCACGAACTGTGATTAAAAAGGAACAATATTTCTGAGTAGATCGGCCATTTCTACAATCAGTCAAACGGACGAACATGAGTTCAAGTGAATTTGTAAACAATATATCACCAAATGTAAAATAAAACTCTTATTATTCAAAACTGTGTATTATTAAATGTTTTAATTTATATAAATACACTCTTAGTTATATTAGAATAACAGTCACGATTGTTAACACATATATTCAAATACTAAACTAAACAAATGATATAAGGAAAATATTTGTTTTGTATTGTTTTTTTTTTCTTGTTAGATTATGCATTCATTAATTTTATTTTATTTTAATTTATTTTATAATTTTTATATAGTTTGACTCCTTGTTGTTGCTGTTGTTGTTGTTGCTGCTGCTGCTGTTGTTGTTGTTGTTGTTGCTGCTGCTGCTATTGATGATGATGATGATTAATTCAACAGTGCACATCATAATGAAGGAAAATGATAACATTTATTAATAAATATAAATTTACCCATACAACTTAAGAAAAACACGCAAGCTAAGAAATGAAGAAAAACATGTAATTGAAAAGAAATGAAGTTTCAAAGTACAAGACAATCTTAAACAAATTGAAGAAAGGCAATTTAAGTACATTTTTTCTTCATTACAAATT
>NW_026856188.1:0-148041 GCF_026571515.1 Ruditapes philippinarum
AATTATATTTCAATCTTACATGCAAAACAAACAAATATCCTCTATATAATTTTATGACGATGTGAAATATATATAAGAACAGATCGTAATATATCACAAAACTTAAACATGCATTTTAGTTAAGATTAAAATAGTGATATTAAAGTTAGAAAAATCTTTTAATCTCATTATCTACTACTAGTAGATGTAGGCAATGGAATGAAGAAACTTTAAATGAACTGTACAGCATAATTCAGATAATGAAAATGCGTAAGCAGATAAAATATCCAATGTTTTCAATAATTATTTATGATATTTTTATCTTTCATATCCAACATCATTGAAGGTGATTCACACTGACTCCTGCCACTTTAACTACTTGAAGATAAAGTGGTCTGAAGCCAGGTTATGTTTCTCTATAAACAACATCCTGCTGGAAAGAAAGAAAACCCTCACCCATACACTATAAATACACTATAAACCATGCTGAGTGCTACAGTGTTACAAAGATACAACACAAGTGTTTATATAGTAAAGACAGGATTCTATGCATTCAAGGAGAAAGTTTATACTAGAATATCGGATTCCAGTGCCACCACTCGGAGGCGTGACTTCACTGTAGTGTTTCATCTGTTACTGGAAAATTTCCTTTATGGTTGGGAATCATTTAAAATAAAATACAAATAAAAAATACAAACAAGTAATAATAGCTGAGTTTAACATTCACTATATTTCCAGTAATTCTAAATTATGGTTTCCTATTTCATCCAATAAAGTTTTCAAGTAACACACAATAATATTTAGTTTTAAAGGCTAAATTGAAAACTGAAATTATTATTGTTGAGTATAAGGTGTGACCGGAGAAAGTTAATAACTGCCAAATTTTCCTTATATTTTTAATTTCATGCTAAATCTTGCAAGTATTAAATTCATGTTTAAAGGTGAGAATTATTGAGTGCTACTAGCAAATGTTTGTGGCTAAAAAAAGGACACTGTACCAAAAAGGCAAGAAATTCAACAGTGACAGATGAATCAGCACAAGCAACACTCTATTTAGGAAAGGGTCAAGCATACTACATGTAGAAAGTTAAATGGCAAAAAATCCATACTAGAAAGTGAGAAGGCAATTTATAGATGCAAGCACTACTGATTGATTCTTACCTGTCATAGAATAGTGTAACTGAAGCTTAAATTCGCATCATCCAGGTTTTGTAGATTAAAAATGAAATTCACACGATCCAAAATTCACATGATCCAAAATTATCACAGATCCAAAATTATCACGGATCCAAATTCACATGATCCAAAATTATCACGAAGAGAAAGATGAAAAATTTTCACATAATTTTAATAACAAGTTTCATTAGAATATATTATGATGAAATTATAATTGGTTTCAGATATATTGCAATTTTGCCATATTTTAAGTCTACTTTTGCCATAGCAACCAAATTTTTCAACATAGGAAGAAAACAAAATTTGTATAATATCTAAATTGCTATCAACATAAGAAAAAAAAGATGTGTATAATAGCCTTAAGTACTATCCACTTAAACTGGTAGGACTATTTAAGAACTTATATTGACAAAAATTTCACTACTAGTACATTATAACAAAAAGTTTAATCAGAAATCTGGATGCTGTCAGCGCATAAGAACTTTAATCAGAAATCTGGATGCTGTCACAAGGATGAGTAGGACAGCTCTCAATTATCAGTGTTTCATCAGTGTTTTTTTTTTTTACTAACAAATTGAAGAACTTTAATCAATTATCAGTGTTTCATCATTGTTTTTTTTTTTTACTAACAAATTGAAGAACTTTAATCAGAAATCTGGATGCTGTCACAAGGATGAGTAGGACATCTCTCAATTATCAGTGTTTTATCAGTGTTTTTTTTTTTTTTACTAACAAATTGACACTGATAGTCGGCGGCTTCCCTCGGTAAATAGCCAATATTTTTCTTCCAAAAAATTATATTTTCCCTTTAAACTGGATCAGATTAAATATTAATATGGTGTAAATATGATCTTTCTCCATTCAATAAAGGATAACCCACCAATTGTAGTCCAAAACAAGTCCAAAACAACCAAAACATTGCAGGAAACTGCAAGAAGTGTGCTATCATGGAGGCTGCCATTTTTTTTTCTTGGCTATATCCCGTACTGAACGGTACAATTTCTGGAAATCACTCGCTATCAAAATATTGTCATTTTCTTGGGTAAAATATTTTGTATTACTTATTATGTAAATGACATATGGAGCTAAAGTGTGTTTACACTATTATACCTATACCAGAAATATTTGCAGTACTTTTTGAGTTATCACAAATATTCTTATATTTCCCATATTTTAAGTCAATTTGTTGCAATGGCAACAAATCTTTCAAGAAAAGGAAGAAAAGGAAAAGACATGCATAATCTCCAGGCAGCCATCTACCCATATTTCAAGATTGTTTAGAAATATTTCATTACTTTTGCTGTTATCACTGATCCAGTTTATGTGTAAAATTAGCCATATTTTCAGTGTATTTGTTGCCATAGCAACCAAAGTTTTTAAACATTAGGAAGAAAAGGAAAAAGACGTGCATAATCTCCAGACTGTAATGTAAACCATATGTGAAGTTTCATAAAAATATTTTCAGTACTTTTTGCGTTATCGCGGGATCCAGTTTTGTGGACGGACGGACTGACGGACTGACAGACGGACAGACGGACGGACGGACAGACGGACGGACAGACAGACGGACGGAGGGTAATCCTAAAGTCCCCTCCGGTTAAACAAGTCCAAAACAACCAAAACATTGCAGGAAACTGCAAGAAGTGTGCTATCATGGAGGCTGCCATTTTTTTTTCTTGGCTATATCCCGTACTGAACGGTACAATTTCTGGAAATCACTCGCTATCAAAATATTGTCATTTTCTTGGGTAAAATATTTTGTATTACTTATTATGTAAATGACATATGGAGCTAAAGTGTGTTTACACTATTATACCTATACCAGAAATATTTGCAGTACTTTTTGAGTTATCACAAATATTCTTATATTTCCCATATTTTAAGTCAATTTGTTGCAATGGCAACAAATCTTTCAAGAAAAGGAAGAAAAGGAAAAGACATGCATAATCTCCAGGCAGCCATCTTACCCAATTTCAAGATTGTTAGAAATATTTCATTACTTTTGCTGTTATCACTGGATCCAGTTTATGTGTAAATTAGCCATATTTTTCAGTGTATTTGTTGCCATAGCAACCAAAAAGTTTTAAACATAGGAAGAAAAAGAAAAAAGACGTGCATAATCTCCAGACTGTAATGTAACCATATGTGAAGTTTCATAAAAATATTTTCAGTACTTTTTGCGTTATCGCGGGATCCAGTTTTGTGGACGGACGGACTGACGGACTGACAGACGGACAGACGGACGGACGGACAGACGGACGGACAGACAGACGGACGGAGGGTAATCCTAAAGTCCCCTCCGGTTAAACCGGTAGGGGACTAATAATCCCTGAAATGTATACAATGCCATACAAATACACCAGTATATCTCTGAATTTTTCCACACCTAACAGGCTTCAGAAAAGCTGCATGCAGATAACCATCTGCCATGTTGGGTAAATTTCAAGCATGCCTGTCAACCTTTACTTTTGGGGTTGGGCATTTTAAATTGCACCAACACAATATAGGTCATATGGCAACTTTTTTGGTGGAGGAAGACCTCATTTCAGGTCTGCATTATTTCAGGCACAAACGGGAATCTGAGTAGAATCACCCTAGTACTGTAAAGGAGCTGGATACCTTCCTCACATGTAAGAGTTCAAAGTTCCTGTTGGGATTCGAACCCACAGCAGTGCTGAGGGGGCAAGAAAAAAAAAGTTGGAAGTCTACATCCTTAACCATTTGGCTGAAGACAACCATATCAACCTTTCTTTAAATGGCTGCATCACAGAATGATTGTCTGGCATCATTCATTAAAAATAAAAAGAACCTTGTGTCAGAAGGACAACCCTTAATAGCTTTTCTGCAGAAAGAACCAAGAGCACATCAAAGTTTTGTGGTGTGATGAATTCAAAGTGACTTACTGCCATGATCTGAAGGGTTAACTACCGTAATCATGTTTTGATAAGTTTTTTGGTACAAAATGTAGAAGAATTTATCTTTTTTTTATTATTCATATTGTATCACATGAGGACAAAGGGATTCCAATGACCTGCCAAAGAATTCTTCTAAAAAGCTGACAAAAGTGTTACGCAACAAGAAAAGAGAAGTACTTAAACTAAATTTTAATAGTTCAAGTTTGAATAATTTTTTTCATCTGCATCTACAATATCTTTGGAATATTAATTTTAGTGTGACTTCTTTGAAATTGAAAATGACCAATCTGTAGAAAGTTGCCTGCTTAATTAAATGATGACAAACTTGAATAATCTTATATAAAGTATTGACAAGTTTGAAACAAAGCAAGTCGTATTTAAACAGTTTTCAACACAAGTATATAAATCACTTGTAAAGAGGTAAAACATAATTTAATAACATTACTTGTAAAGAGACAAAACATAATTAATGTACAGTCAGAACACAAAACACCCCCCTTTCTTTCAAATCAACTTAAAACACTTCTAACTCTAGTGATTTTAAAATTGATTTTTTATTTTTTAGTAGCATTAATATTAAGTAACTTTTTTTATGAGATGTCAAAACACAATGACTTGGTTGAGTAATAAAATACAAGATCACTGTTGTGGTCATATGGCCACTTTCCAACATTAATGGTGGAGACAGAGACCTCCGTTTTCATTCCATTCATAGTTTCAGTCATGTGTAGGCACAAGTGTAGAACCAAATTATAATATACTTTTCATAAACTTCACTTCATCAGAGATTTAGACTTTCCTGTCCAGATTCCAGCCAACATTGGTGCAAGTGGTTAGAAGTCAGCAAACCTTTACCACTCTGCCAGATACCCACAACTTTGATTAGTTAAAGAGATTTATAATATCAAAAACATTTTCTTAGCAAAAATTTACAATTAATTTTACCGAGTATTGTCACTTATGCAATGGGTTTGCTTTCCATCCCATTTCTGAGTCAGTTAACATTGCGTCAATGCGTGAAAAAGTGATAATGTATTCATAATAATGTGAGAGTGTAAATCAAAATTTGATGAAAAATTCATAATTATTTACAAAGAATGATTCTAAAAAAGCAAATTACTATTTCTCCAGTTAAAGTACTTGAAGTCTTTATGTACTAGTAGGCATTTATATAACATTTTGACCCGAATGACCCATGAATGTGTAAATATCTTTTACCAGTCATTAATTTTCTTCATGTTCAAATGGCAATATTAGCCAGTTTTTAATGAGAATCTCAAACAATTTTATTTTTCATTTAATTTAGACAATCTACATCGCATCGTTTACAAATTTTAAAACTGTTCAAAGATGATAATGCACAGGAGTTGCTGTACATGTTTCATAATGAAATTTCATGAAAAATTATGTTGGATCGCTGTAAAATCTAATAGTACAAAAAAAATCTATTTTCTTGTTCACTACCAACTTAACAAGTAGACAGGCTTTCTTCCACTTACTGTTTAAGAAAACTTTAATAATGTACATTACATCAAATGAATGGCACCAAAATTCAGCATTGGATAATAACAAAAGCTGTCCTAAAGACTAGGGTAACAGGCTTGCTTAGCTTTTATGTGAAATATTTATGTAAGACATTTCAATATTTTTGTCATTATAGCATCTTTCATTATTCCTCAGGGTTAAAAAAAGATTTCAAACTTGCAATTTGTCTAAAAAGCCTAGTCATGATTATTAAAACAATGATTTCCCAAAGTCTTAATACAGTAATAAAACTAATTTGAGACCCTAAAATACAGAGTAAATATAAACAGACAAACTATGACATAGAAATAAAAGATTCCCCTGTAACTCTTAACATATTCTCAACCTCATGAAAGTCTAGAAAGAATGAAACTGGTAGATGCTAGAATAAACCAGTTTACAAACCATCCTGATGTTTGATGTGTGTTCTCACCTTCTTTTGATTTAAGGTATTAGCACCCTAATGCATTACCTCCGCTTTGAAGAGTATTCAAATAGGCTAGAATTACTGTTAACTACATTGAAAATGAGGGCCATGGGTTCAATCCCCAGAAGGGTCAACTTTTTTTTTTCTTTCTTTTTTTCTTTTAACATTATTTATGTATCTCTCATGTCCCATATGGAAAGAAAAAAGTGTTTAATTTTGAATTTTTAATTTATATAGGTATTTATGGGTAAATTATGCTAAATCTAGTAATAAATATGGAACCTGATATTTTCAAAGTGTAATATAATCAAAACTAGACGGTAAAAGTATTTCATATTTTAAAAGATCAACCAATATACCTTTTTAAAAATTTAGGGAAACTTTGAAAACAGGCACTCATTTTGGTAAATTTTAAGAATTTTTTGAATTAGGCTCCCTAAGTAGAAAAATGGTCAGACATGTGGTAAAAATGGGTGGGGTAGGGTAATACTTTTATACAGATTTCATAAATTTTAAGTAGAAACCATAATTTTGCTTGTGTGGATTGTTAGCTGAATTATACTATTTGTTTCTTACCAAAAATTCATGGGAAAACATTTTTCATTAGAATGTTATTGCAGATTATTTAAAGGTTCCTCATTTCTAAAAAAGGGCCCTCATAACATCCTAGCTTGAGTTCAGAAAAGTGGCCATAACTTGATTTCCGTATGGTAAACTTTGTTTAAATTTTGCATACAGGTGTACTTTAAGGTATACATCTGACCTATGATGTCAATTCTTTAGTTCCTGATAGTGCCCATTAGGGTCCTAATACCTTAATTGTAAACCAGTGCAACCAGTTGTTTTGATAATCTCTGCCTAAGGTCATTGTGATGTATATTGTTAAAATATCTCCATGAATAAAATTGTAAATTCTTTAAAATTTTGTCTTGAACTCTTAATAACTATTGAATAGTGCAGCTTTAAATGAAAGATTAAATATGAACAAATCAAATCAAATACACATAAGTCTCAAATTTAAAATAAAGTTCATCCGCTACATAACATCAAATTGCTGAAGTTTTAGAAGCTGCCTATTATCAGTTAAGAACCAAGTTCCAAATAGCATATTGGCATATGTAATGCTAAAAAAATCACTTGAAATACACAAAGCATTCACTAATTTGTTATGCTTAGATTAACTTAAATTAATAATGCACAAGAACAACTGAACATTTTATAAATATATAACACATTTGAAGTCTTTTATTATATTCATAATACACTGCAACCCCGTTATAACACTCATGTTTCAGTTTAAGGTCTCAAAACCGTTGTTATAAAATTTTGATACCGGACTGATTGACAGAGACATAAGAGAACCTTAACACTATCCTTCACACCTAGTGACCTTCTGCGCTCACAAATGTCCCAATTACGACTGTTTATTCTACTTGACTAGCACATTGAACAAGCTTTATAGCGGATATATGTGCGTTATAAATATACCAGAATTTTTTTCAATAGGCAAAAACTGCATTTTTTTGGGGAGCCAAGGCCTACGAGCATTATACTGAAGTTAGTGTTCAAGGCTTTCTTTTCTTCTATAACAGGGGCCGAAATAAGGCCCCTTCACAATTCAAAATTGCACTTTTTTTTTCACAAAGTGGCGGAAAAAAATTCACAATTTCAAAAGAAATTTTACAAAATATTTGGACATTGCTAACATTCCGTTAAAACATGATTTATGCCCATTTCAAGAACACAGAAATAGATTTAATCAAGTTAAATGGTTTAAGCACATGTTAAGTGGGTTAAAGTACCGACTTGAAGTAGATTTTCCGGTTTCATAATGTTGCTAAATGCCAAATGATATGTTATTTTATGACAAATCATGCTTTTTTTCACAAAATGAACAGGTCCAGGCCCCTTCAAAATTTTGACAAAAAATGCCCTGGCGTTATAACGGGACTCATTGTAACTGGGTAACATTGTATATAGAATGCAAAATATTGTTTCCTCAGCAATCCTATTCTTATGCTGTCAGTATGCATCACATGGACACAAAAATTATCTCTCTAGCAAATTTCTATCAGCTGGATGCTTGCTACAAATAACTTACAATTGATTTAGCTATAAAATAACAAGCCCAGTCTTAAACTAGCACTGCCTCTGTCCTGGCTAATACTGGTCCGGATACAACTTTATCGGCATTAAAGTTCAATGTAATAGTATATAATTAAGTCTACAAGATTCAAGTGAGGCTCCAAAGTAAGGTAGTGATCAGAAGAATCATGTACTTGTAATCGCAAGACAGGGTACACATTGAATTAAATAGGTTCGCAAAACACAGTACAGTGATTTTATTTATCTACTGTCAATGGCCCTCAACAAAATTAGCAGTAACTCAGCATGGGATAACTTGGCATGGGTCAACTAGACCCATTATTAAAAAAAAACTATAACATAATATAATAGATTCTAACTTTTGCCAGTCATTGTCAGTAGTTTTGTGATAATATAATTACTATATATTTACACATAGAAAATATTTGTCTTATTTAATCAGAATATTTCTTAAGAAAAGTTATGAAATAGACCCAATTTTATCATAATTCTTCATTTCCAAAAACTATCATGTTCTTCTTGTCTTTTTTCAAGAAAGATAATGGGTCATGTTCAAATTAGAATTTTTTTTAAATCCCTAATTCATTAATAAGAATCAAGCTAACTTTTATTTCATTTAATCAGTTTCATACCGTGAGATTTTTAAGAACAAAAAAAAAAATATTCAAAAACTCATTAATTTTATATGTTTATTTGTGTTTTACATCACACCGACACAGTATAGGTCATATGGCAACATCCCAGCTTAACTGGAAGACCTCTGGCGCCCTTCTGTTTACATTATTTCAGGCACAAACGGGGACCCAAGTATAACCACCAACATTCCATACATTTTTATATGAATACAAGAAATTTGTTATTTTCAAATATTTTATTAAAACATTTATGTCTATATTAAAGGCCATCTTATTGAAATTCGTATATTAAGAAGATATTTAGAGCACGGTTAACAAGGAAATCATTCAAGTATAGTAATAGACAGGCCTTGGGACAAGCTGACTCCAGTATACACCCATCAAACTTGTTTGCTGGGGTAAAATAATAGCTGTTTCAAATACACAATAGAAATAACTTTGAATTATGATGTTTAACATAGAAAAAGCAAATAAACCACTATGGCAGTACTTACGTATGTGTTCCTAAAATAAGTCTGTGCAAGGAGTAATCTTTACCATCGGGTCTGTAAGTAAAATACAAACTTTTTACAAAAATGTCAAGATTTTATCTTTTCCAACTTGCCAGAGATAAAACTGGAAATATTTCCTTAGGTCACAGATGCCGCCACATATCAATGCTTTGCCATATGTGTCCAGACACCCTAACAATGGGACAAATTTCAACATCACAAAGATCTGAAAAATCTTAGATTATACATAATATTTTTAACCACTGATCAAAAATTTCATTGTTTCCCCAATTGTTTGGAAAAGGCCTAGTGCTGGCTTCTTGTTTGGATGGACGTCGGACTGTGTTCGCAATATCCAAAACATTATAACAGTCATGTTGCTGAAACTGCTTTAAATTGATAAAGAGAAAAGCAAAAGTTCTCTCTCTCGGCAGAGATTATTGACTTAAAGGAGATTGGATAAATTTATATAATTTCCCATTTAAAATTTGATCAGTTAATAGCCGTTGCTATGCATTTGTTCAACTCAATTACTGGAAATTACTCTCATTAGGGTCGGCATAATCTGATTTTGACCTACTTGTCTGAATTTTTTACTTGTCCATATGATATTTATAAACAACTAAATTCTTGTGAAGATTTAATTGTCCGTATAGGCAGCCTGACAACCTGGGCAATTGATTTTTGCCGGCAGCCCCTGCCATATACATCTTCAATAAATAAATTATTACCAATGAACCTTTTGTTTTAAACTATATACATGCTTGTAAATTTACTAAATAAAATATGTTTAAACTATATAATTATGTCTTTATATGTCTTACTATAATTCAGTTTGCCAAGGGTCTGCTCTTGAAAATGAACTTTTTTATTCAGCTACATACTGGAATTTTTTATTTTTGCAAAGGGACTCAAGCATGTGCACCCTCAGACTCCAAGAATGTCTGCCTGACTCACTGAAATATTATGCTTATATTACCTTGAAACATCTGGTAGCCATTGTGCAGTTAGACTTGGCCATTCTAGGGCATGTGTCATCACCAAGTCATATAAAAATGGTGTGTTTTTCTTCCATATTTTGTATTCTTCATTAATCACACGCTCCTCCACTGCATCATCAAAATTCTCTACAAAGACATATGCATTTATCATTAGATATCATTCATTCTACTTAATTCTTAATACACTTTTGAGGCCCTTCCTCCAGCTGAAAATCTACTTGTGGCCCATTACAGTGGTAACATAACCTACTGCAAAAAAGAGATACAACAAATGATTCAAAATTTAATTCAAGTTCAAGCTTAAGTTATGCGATTTTTACATTTGCCGCTCAAGCATCTCAGACACTTAACGACCTGGGGAAAATCGTGGGAGACATACTAATTACTATGGCACGTCACAGCGACAAACCACAGCGGACGGGTAAGAAAATGCCCGCAATCTGCAGTGGAAAATCACATTTAGAATCACTATGATCAATATGGCATATAAATGTTCATGTTCATGTAAAATGAAGTCTTGTTAGAAAAAATCAGTTACACTTAAATATTAATCTGAATAATGTTTGTTTTAAAGTAATACATCTCTATTTTTCAGATTTAATAAAAAAACATATTTGTAATGTATATTAGCTCTACTGAATTTCCCCCAATCCAGGGTTGTCATTAAGAGGCGGCAGGAGGCCAAAATGCCTGTCTCAAATGCATTATGGGCCGCCTCAAAATTAAGAAAACACTCTTTGTTATGCATGATAAAGACAGAAATGACCGCCTCAAGTTCAAAACAAACCTTCTGCAAAAAATGTTAATGACAACCCTGCAATCGGTGAATAATTTTGGTTAACAAAATAGACATTATTAAATATTTATAACATTTTAATTCAAGTACGAAATTTAGGAGGGGGGCAGGGAGGGGGGGGCGGCAAATGTTATTTGTTACAGACGCAATAGTAAATAAAGTCTGCTTGTAATAAATCAATCAATGTTCACCCCGAGAGAGCAAAATGTTGCTGTGGTGATGATATCCTGCAGTGTGAATTTCATCCTATCTTTATTAATATAGATTGGAGAGGTGAAGAGTCTTGTTACCAAGATTATTACTGTTTAATATACATAATCTAAAAACTAAATAGCATACAGTAGAAATTACTTGGATGGGCAAAAGCAAATGAATTCAAATATCTGAATGACAGGGGCAGAAAAGATACATTAAATATAACTTAAGCAGTTCAGAATCTTGACAGTCATTAGGCACATAATTTTTTCGATTTCATTGTAATTTGTAGACATGTACATAGAAAGGGGTCCTACTAAACACTGCTAAGGACTGCTAAGGACCGCTAAGGACTGCTAAGGACTGCTAAGGAGCCACAAAGGACTACTAAAGAGGCACAAAGGACCTTAAAATACCTCCTAGGCCATTCTTATATTACATGGTATTATTTTTAGTGAGAAAAAAAAATTATAATTTTAAGAAAAAAATATGAATTTTTGGTGAAAATTTTATGAGTTGTCGGACCGCTAAGGACTGCTCAGATACACAAAAGACTGCTAGGGAGGCAAAAGGGACCTTAAAAAACCTCCTAGGGCATTCTTATAATACAAGGGTAGTATGTTTAGTGACAAAAAATGTATTATTTTAAGAAAAAATATCATTTTAGTGATAAAATTTATGTTTTTGAAGAGTTGTCGGACCGCTAAGGACTGCTCAGGTGCACTAAACAACTTGCTAGGGAGGCACAAAGGACCTTCAAAATCCCTCCTAGAAACATTCTTATAATATATAGTAGTAAGTTAATAGACAAAATGTATTTATTGTAAGAAAAAAAATATAATTTTTGGTGATAGATAAATTTATGCTTTCGATGAGTTGCAGGACCGCTAAGGACTGCTCAGGTGCGAAAAGGACTGCTAGGCAGGCACAAAGACCCTATAAATATTTCCTAGGGAGGCACAAAGGACCTTAAAATAACTGTTGGGGCATTCTTATAATTCATGGTAGTATGTTTAGTGACAAAAAATGTATAATTTTAAGGAAAAAAAATAATCATTATAGTGAATAAAATTGCATGTTTTTGAAGAGTTGTCGGACCGCTAAGGACTGCTCAGGTGCACTAACAACTGCTAGGGGAGGCACAAAGGACCTTCAAATCCCCCCCCCTCCTAGAACATTCTTATAATATATATGGTAGTAAGTTAAAATAGACAAAAAATGTATTATTGTAAGAAAAAATATAATTTTGGTGATAGAATTTTTGCTTTCGATGAGGTTGCCGGACCGCTAAGGACTGCTCAGGTGCGAAAAAGGACTGCTAGGCAGGCACAAAGACCTATAAATTTTTCCTAGGAGGCACAAGGGACCTTAAAATAACTGTTTGGGGCATTTCTTATAATTCATGGTAGTGATGTTTAGTGACAAAAAAATGTAAATAATTTTAAGAAAAAATATCATTTTTAGTTTGATAAAATTCATGTTTTTGAAGAGTTGTCGGACCGCTAAGGAACTGCTCAGGTGCACTAACAACTGCTAGGCAGGCACAAAAGGACCGTTTCAAATCCCCTACAGAACATTCTTATAATATAAAGTAGTAAGTTAATAGACAAGAATGTATTATTGTAAGAAAAAAAATAATTTTGGTGATTAGAATTTATGCTTTCGATGAGTTGCCAGACCGATAAGGACTGCTCAGGTGCGAAAAGAACTGCTAGGGACCTTAAAATATTTCCTAAGGAAGGCACAAAGGACCTTAAAATACCTGTAAGGGCATTCTTATAAATACATGGTAAAGTTATGTTTAGTGAGAAAAAAATGTATAATTTTAAGAAAAAAATATAATTTTGGTGATAGAATTTATGCTTTCAATGAGTTTGCCGGACCGCTAAGGACTGCTCAGGTGCACTAACAACTGCTAGGGAGGCACAAAAGACCTTCAAATCCCTCCTAGAAACATTCTTATAATATATCGGGTAGTAAGTTAATAGACAAAAATGTATTATTGTAAGAAAAAAATATAATTTTTTTGGTTTGATAGAATTTATGCTTTCGATGAGTTGCAGGACCACTAAGGACTGCTCAGGTGCAGAAAAGGACTGCTAGGCAGACACAAAAGACCTATAAATATTTCCTAGGGAGGCACAAAGGACCTTAAAATAACTGTTGGGGCATTCTTATAATTCATGGTAGTATGTTTAGTGACAAAAAATGTTTTAATTTTAAGGAAAAATATCATTATAGTGATAAAAATTTATGTTTTTTGAAGAAGTTTGTCGGACCGCTGAAAGGACTGCTTCAGGTGCACTTAACAACTGCTAGGGAGGCACAAAGGAAACCTTCAAATCCCTCCTAGAACATTCTTATAATATTTATGGTATTAAGTTTTAATAGACAAAAAAATGTATTATTGTAAGAAAAAAATATAATTTTGGGTGATAGAATTTATTGCTTTCGATGAGTTGCAGGACCGCTAAGGACTGCTCAGAGTGCGAAAAGGACTGCTAGGCAGGCACAAAGACCTATAAATATTTCCTAGGGAGGCACAAAGGACCTTAAATAACTGTTGGGGCATTGTTTTATAATTCATGGTAGTATGTTTAGTGACAAAAATGTATAATTTTAAGAAAAAAATATATTCATTTTAGTGATAAAATTCATGTTTTTGAAAGAGTTGTCGGACCGCTAAGACTTTGCTCAGGTGCACTAAAAACTGCTAGGGAGGCACAAAGGACCTTCAAATTCCCTCCTAGAACATTCTTATAAATATATGGTAGTAAGTTAATAGACAAAAAATGTATTATTGTAAGAAAAAATATAATTTTGGTGGATAGAATTTATGCTTTCGATGAGTTGCCGGACCGCTAAGGACTGCTCAGGTGCGAAAAGGACTGCTAGGCAGGCACAAAGACCTATAAATATTTCCTAGGGAGGCACAAGGGACCTTTTAAAATAACTGTTGGGGCATTCTTATAATTCATGGTAGTATGTTTAGTGACAAAAAATGTATAATTTAAAAAAAAAATATCATTTTAGTTGATAAAATTCATGTTTTTGAAGAGTTGTCGGACCGCTAAGGACTGCTCAGGTGCACTAACAAACTGCTAGGGCAGGCACAAAGGACCTTCAAATCCCTCCTAGAACATTCTTATAATATATAGTAGTAAGTTAATAGACAAAAATGTATTATTGTAAGAAAAAAATATAATTTTGGTGATAGAATTTATGTAATTTATTACTACCAATTGATGAAATTTTATTTTTATTTATGTGAAATGTCAGTAACATTATTATATGAAGATGTTATTATGATTCAGTGTTATAAGTTCATTATTTCCCAGTATTGATAGTTCTCTATGTTAATGTTTCAGTATAAATGGACAGCTGATCATTCATTTAAAATTTATAGAGTCAAAATATTTGTTTAGGACTTTTGTTTTACAAAACAAATTTTAATTATTATCACTTTTTCATTTACTGGGGTCATAACCATATATTAAAATCCTTTTTCTTATGATCTTCTTCCATTTTCTTTATAATAATTATATTGGTCAAGTGATATGACAATGTGCTGGAATATGGAGACAAATACATTAATTCAGGGTGGTTATATATATTTGTTTTTTGGGTTGTTTTTTTTTTTCATTGACTATATATTTGGCCAAAAAAAAATGATGTTCAATAGATCCTTAGACTTTATTGATCTACAGCCTACTTAATAGGCATTCTCTAACAGAAAGTCCCTCCCACTGTTTTGAAGTATATCACCCTATGATTGGCACCCCACTGGTTTTGTAATATATCACACATCCCAATATTTACAATACACAGCTCCCAATATACAGCTTGTTAACTTCCAATAATGTGCCAGCCCCATCTGTATGTATATAGTTAGGATCCTTATCCCACTGTTTTATGAGGGGCTGGGAATTAAGATGATTTGTTTTTTATTGAAGTAAAAAAGAATGATCTTAAAGAATCTATGTTTTTAAACCATTGATTAATTTTAACCACAAATGTCACTTTCAAACCACGGACTTTTTAATTTGACAATTAAATCCGTTGCTTCAACATTCTATATATCCTACTTTAATAGTTTTTCTGTGAATATATAGCCTGATAAGATTTATCATTCTGTTTTATGATTATTCTATTTAAATTTTAGTGCTGAAATATTTCTATGTACAGTTGCAAAGCTAACTACTTCCATATCATACAACATAAGAACAAGATAAGTTTAGTTGTTATTGTAAAAAGAATCATTTGCTCATTTCTGTTACATCTGTCCACTTTTCAGTTCCTTTAAAAAAAAAAATTTATATATATATTTTTTATCACATAAACCCCCAGCGCAGGCGGAAGTGTTATTAAAGCCATTTAATAAAAACGATATTACACTAAGTGTAATAAACACTTTGGACATGACGTTTTTTCATTTGCGCTATATATAAACATAGCGTTACACTATGGGCGCGTCATTGTAGAATTACTCATTTTAACAGTTCACTGTTCTTATTTTGTATATGTGATAAATAGAAATATTATATTTGTGTAGATTTCAATTCTAAATTAATATTGAACTCGTTGAATAAAACAGTATTATGCTCGCCAGAGCTCGCATAATATGATTTTATTCAACTCTTTCAATAAATTTAGTATTAAACTACACTCATTTCAATATCCTCTATATATGTATCCTACCACTTAACATAAGAGCATTTACTTAAAAGACCTAGTCAATTTTCACATCCTATGCAGTCCTGTAATAATCACACCAAAATACATAAAAATAGAAAGATCACAAAACAAAATTAAATAGAATTACTATTTACTCTAATAATTATTAATTTTAGGTCTTTAGTGCCTCCCTAGCAGTCCTTTGTGCCCCTTAGCGGTCCTCCAA
The DNA here is from genome assembly GCF_026571515.1 of Ruditapes philippinarum. NCBI lineage: Eukaryota > Metazoa > Mollusca > Bivalvia > Venerida > Veneridae > Ruditapes > Ruditapes philippinarum. Next base: position 16,146 of record NW_026856188.1, read on the forward strand.
TTCATCGAAAACATAAATTCTTATTCACCAAAATTATTTTTTTTTTTTAAAATATTACATTTTTTATTTATAAAAACCTACTACAATATATTATAATAATGCCCCTAGGAAGTAACTTAAGGTCCTTTGTACCTTCCCTAGCAGTTCTTTTGCGCACATGAGCAGTCCTTAGCAGTCTGGCAACTCATCGAAAACATAAATTCTATCACCACAATTATATTTTTTTCTTAAAAATTATACCATTTTTTCTTCACTAAAATTAAATATCACTTACCCATATATTATGTGAATGCCCTAGGAAGTAATTTAAGGTCCTTTGTGCCTCCCTAGGCAGTTCTTTGCGCACCTGAGCTCTCCCTTAGCGTCCAGCAACTCATCGAAAACATAAAATCTATCACCACAATTATATTTTTTCTTAAAATTATACCTTTTTTCTCACTAAACATACTACCATAATATTATAAGAATGCCCTAGGAAGTAATTTAAGGTCCTTTTTGCCTCCCCAGCAGTTTCTTTGCGCACATGAGCAGTCCTTAGCGGTCCAGCAAACTCATCGAAAACATAAAATCTATCACCACAATTATATTTTTTCTTAAAATTATACCTTTTTCTCACTAAACATACTACCATATATTATAAGAATCCCTAGGAAGTAATTTTAAGGTCCTTTGTGCCTCCCTAGCAGTTCTTTGCGCACCTGAGCAGGTCCTTTAGCGGTCCAGCAAACTCATCGAAAAACATAAATTCTATCACCACAATTATAATTTTTTCTTAACATTATACATTTTTTCTCACTAAACATACTACCATATATTATAAGAATGTCTAGGAGATATTTAAATGTCCTTTGTGTCTCCCTAGCAGTCCTTTGTGCCCCTAGGAGGTATTTTTAAGATTTCTTTGTACCTCCCTAGCAAGTCCTTAGCGGTCCTGCAAATTCATCGAAAACATAAATTCTATCACCAAAATTATATTTTTTCCTTAAAATAATACATTTTTTTATCTATTAACTTACTACAATATAATATTTAAAAATGCCCTAGGAAGTAATTTAAGGTCCTTTGTGCCTCCCTAGCAGTTGTTAGTGCACCTGAGCAGTCCTTAGCGGTCCGGCAACTCATTTGAAAGCATAAATTCTATCACCAAAGTTATATTTTTTTTTAAATTATACATTTTTTCTCACTAAACATACTACCATATATTATAAAGAATGCCCTAGGAGGTATTTAAATGTCCTTTTGTGCCTCCCTAGCAGTCCTTTTTGTGCCCCTAGGAGGTATTTTAAGATTCTTTGTACTTCCCTAGCAGTCCTAAGCGGTCCTGCAACTCATCGAAAGCATAAATTCTATCACCAAAATTATATTTTTTTCTTACAATAATACATTTTTGTCTATTAACTTACTACCATATATTATAAGAATGTTCTAGGAGGGATTTGAAGGTCCTTTGTGCCTCCCTAGCAGTTGTTAGTGCACCTGAGCAGTCCTTAGCGGTCCGACAACTCTTCAAAAACATGAATTTTATCACTAAAATGATATATTTTTTCTTAAAATTATACATTTTTGTCACTAAACATACTACCATGAATTATAACAATGCCCCAACAGTTATTTAAGGTCCTTTGTGCCTCCCTAGGAAATATTTATAGGTCTTTGTGCCTGCCTAGCAGTCCTTTTCGCACCTGAGCAGTCCTTAGCGGTCCGGCAACTCATCGAAAGCATAAATTCTATCACCAAAATCATATTTTTTTCTTACAATAATACATTTTTGTCTATTAACTTACTACTATATATTATAAGAATGTTCTAGGAGGGATTTGAAGGTCCTTTGTGCCTCCCTAGCAGTTGTTAGTGCACCTGAGCAGTTATTAGCGGTCCGACAACTCTTCAAAAACATAAATTTTATCACTAAAATGATATTTTTTCTTAAAATAATACATTTTTTGTCACTAAACATACTACCTTGTATTATAAGAATGCCCTAGGAGGTATTTTAAGGTCCTTTGTGTCTCCCTAGCAGTCTTTTGTGTATCTGAGCAGTCCTTAGCGGTCCGAGAACTCATAAAATTTTCACCAAAATCATATTTTTTCTTAAAATTATAATTTTTTTTCACTAGAAATAATACCATGTAACATAAGAATGGCCTAGGAGGTATTTTAAGGTCCTTTGTGCCTCTTTAGTAGTCCTTTGTGGCTCCTTAGCAGTCCTTAGCGGTCCTTAGCAGTCCTTAGCAGTGTTTAGTAGGCGCATAGAAAGTGATGGCATCAATGATCATGCACATCTGTGGGGATAAAGTTATATGTTCTTTCTCATACACACCTCCATCTTTATCTGTCATGATTATATTTATTTGCAAGCGGATATTATTGAGTTAAAAGTTGATATTTTCCGGGAACAAAGGCACACGCTCTCCCGCCAACTTCTATCCGCATAATATTGCACACGATTCTACCTAACTAAAATTAGTGGTATTCTTTTTGTTAATCGAACATTCTTAAAAATCATGACCGGTGTAAGGGAAGTAATTCGAGCGGCTTTTTTTTTGAGCCATATTTTTTATAAACGTTGTTCATTAATTTCAACATATTATATAGCCTACATTCATACATACGGAAAAATTCGACTAGGGGGCTTAAGTTTAACCAAACCTCAACCTCCTCCTTAAGGGGTCTAGAATAAACATGGAAAAGAAGTTATATAGCCTACATTCATACATACGGAAAAATTCGACTAGGGGGCTTAAGTTTAACCAAACCTCAACCTCCTCCTTAAGGGGTCTAGAATAAACATGGAAAAGAAGGGGAAAAGAAGTTAGAATTACTCTTAAATTATCAAATCAAACAAAACAGAAAACTGTGGAGTAGCACCTTTAAAGAGTGATAGTCAAACCTTTACTGATCCCAAAATGAAGGCAGACATACTAAACAAACAATTTGAGTCTGTCTTCTCCCGCCCCGAACCATTAAGTCTAAACCAGTCTTGCAAACAATTGCTCACTCCACAAAACTATCCAAAAATGCCATTATACATGTATGTCAACATAACAGGGGAAGGAGTAAAGAAACTCTTTAATTAAAAGTTTAAATCCAAGCAAAGCCTCTGGCACCAACCAGCTGTCCCAAAGGTTATTGAAAGAGCTTCATACTGAAATTGCCCAAGTTCTCTCACACATCTTCTAAATTTCCTTAAAAACTGGTACTGTCCCTCATGACTGGAAGCATACAGTCATTGCCCTGTTTATACGAAAGGCCCAAAAATGTAAAAATCTGGAAACAAAGTGATCCATCGGAAGCATTAATCGCAACAAAATTACAAGAGAATTGCAGATTCGGTTTGATTGAGTCTGTACATGAGGGATAATGCAGAAATGAGGGATAATGTGAAATGCAGCTGATCGGCTTCACCCAGGAAGCTCATGATAGTTTAGAGCAAGGCCAAAAGACCGATGTCATTTTCATGGACTTCAGCAAAGCATTTGATAAAGTCGACCATCACAAACTTCCCCTTAAACTACAAAGACTAGATGTTAGCTAAGAGGTCATTTTGGACAAGGTCATTTTTATATGGTCGCACCCAACAGGTCGAGTTGATGGTCAAAACTCTGACAACCTATCAGTTCTTTCCGGTGTCCTCAAGGCTCGGTCCTGGGATCTTGCCTTTTCTTATCTTACATAAGTGATCTCCCTGACAGTGTTAAGGGCAATGTTAGACTATCTGCAGACGATACAATGGTATGCCTAACAATCAAATCAACCCAAGATGCACAAACCCTCCAAAAGATATCCACAGTCTTGAGATTGGTTCATGAAATTTGACCCAGATAAATGTGAAAAATATGATAAACAAGATCAACAAGGAAAGGCGGCGTCCTTAGTATCTGCCTGAAAAACATCCAGTTGCATTTCCTTATAATTTACATGGTAAACAACTAACATTCACTGAGGTTGCAAAATATTTAGGTGTGACAATAAGTAAAGATCTATCTCGGACCAATCATATAAATAACATAACAACAAAAGCAAATAATTCAAACAAACAGGTTAAAGAAACTGCCTACAAAACTTAGGTAAGGCCCCAGTTAGAATACTGTTCCATGGTTAAGAATTCCGGTGAAATTTTGGATAAATTGAAAATTAAGAACTATCAAGCTTCAACTGTCAGTACATACAATTCTTCTACCCTTAATACTACACTGCCATATAATTTAATAAATGATAAACTAATTTCCCTTATTCAGAAAACCTTTGCACGGAAAAAGTTTTTCCATTTCTTTCATGTCACTCTCAAAAAGCCTTCTTTACAAACTGTATTGTAAAACAGTATACTATGTGGACCTGTGACGAAGTTTGTAGAGCACTCTCTTTTCTTTTAGACAATATTTACATGTATGTCAGGTTTGGTAATACCCTATAAATTAAAAAAAATCATAGGAATTCCTATGGGTACTAATTGTGCACCCCTGGTTGCCGATTTGTTTTTATATTTCTATGATAGTGACTTTATGTTCAGTCTCTCTGAAAATACACAACAAGATGTTATATTAGCATTTAATAACACTTCCAGATACCTTGACAACATTTTAATATTTAGAAAATTCTTATTTTGATCAAATGGTGCTACTGAGCTACATCCTAAGAAAACGAATTCTTGAGTCTATCAAAAACAATTCTATTCACACGAAAATATATGATAAATGAGATGACTTTGATTTTTGCGACGGACGCGCCCTCAGGCGCGTTCAGAGCTAAGTCATCTACACATGGGATTTCGTTGGCTACAATCGCGCAATGTGTCCTAAACCAATTAACAGCCCAAGAAATAGAACATGAATTTGATCCTTCAAAACTCCCAAACTTTGTCTGGATATCTTAATGTCTTCCATATTTAGCCTTTTCAATTTCAAATTAAGTTATCCAAGTTAAAATATGAACGTATATTATTGATAAAAACGTTGTAGTCCCGTAGTATTATTGCGCAATATGCAAATTACTGCTGAAACGATTTACCGCTGTCGAAAAAGTAGGACAGCAAATTATACTACAATAAAGGTGTAACCTCTGAGTTCCAAGACATTATTAGTAGGAAATAAATATTTCTACATTATACAAAACATTATTATTAACAAATCAAAAGTTTTTCGTGACTCTAGGATAACTCGCGCATTAATAAAAGAAGAACTATTTTCGTGACTCATACCGCGGGTTTAGCTGAATATTCAGCAGTTATTAATATATTAGATACAGTACAATGGTTTGTATAACTATCTATTTTTGAAAATGCATGTAAGACACTTTACCGCCATGTAGTCTTTCATGGTAAGGAAGTTATAATATCAGTTCTACTTCCGATTCTTGTGGTTTGTTTACATATTTTACTAGGTCATGATATGAGTTAACCTTCGCTATTCTAAAAATAGATTCTGCTTCACCTGTTCTGATTTTTGGACAGGCGATTAGGAAGTACACATTAAACATGTAATTAATAAACCAGCGGATTACATGCAATACTTTTAGAAATTCTATACAATTGTAAGAAGCAAACAAGTTGAAAATGGAATTTAGTGTGAAGTTGAAAAGGACAACTAAACACTACATAGTGCTTAAGTGACATTTAAATTAAAATAAAAACGATGTGCTCTGGCCTCTACATCTTTACCTTGTAAATAAAAAAAATCTAAGAAATACACTATTAATTGCTGATGATTTTAACCAATTTTTTTAATGAGACATATCCAAGAGAAATAAAAATACAAATGACTTATATTTTATTGTCTGTATGCCCACTATGATATAACACGAAGCAATTCTAAATAGCATTCTCAAATGTATAATGTATTATGTTTGAAGTTTATTTGCCTGGATTTATTCTAGAAATATTTCGTTGATAGTTTTTTTTCTATTTACATATCATTTCTTAGAATAAATCGATAAGAACAATGATTTACAAGTTTGACCAGAGTTTTTAGGCATAAATTTCATTCTGTATTTAAGTGCTTGAAAGTAGAAAATCTGAATTATATCAATTTGGGACACAAAATATATTGATCTACAAATCTCGAACTTGTATGGAACAAATTTTCTCTGTTATATATTTTGTGTTTTGTTTTTGTTTTGTTTTTTTCTAAAAGAAGCCTTAATGTCTCTCCGGTTGCATGTCCGTCGCATTCAGTGCTGCAGCACTTTGATGGTATAGTAAATTATCCACATTTGGATAGAGACTTACCGCATGCAACATCTTACGGGGTTTATATATCAGTTAAGTAGAATCGCTAGAGCTTGTAGCAACGCACGTAAAGGATTTTAACACGTGAAGGATTTTAACGTGCGAAATATTTTCATAACTGGTAAGCAACTCAAATAGGGCTACCGCTTTTATAAATTACGTAAATATTTTACAAAATTTTACAATCGTAACTTCGAAATTCAATAGTGATCTAAATATGAAAAAACAAGATCAACAAGGAAAGGCGGCGTTCAATGAACGCAACCCCCACCCGACCCAGCGACAAGAGCCAGTGGCAAGGAGCCCAGGAGGACCCCAAAAGAAAAACAGGACAGAAACACTTATGCGAGAAGGGATTAACCAGCCCGATTTTTAGGGGGATGTTGTTTACAAACTTCGTAAGATCTTGGGTCATTGTAATTTTTCTGTTGTCTTTACTAAAATTATAAAACGTTTTATTAAAAGGGATTATGACCATGCTATTTTATGACATACCGCATGCTTATATAGTGTTCAACCCTTTTACAGTTGGACGCTACGCTTTCCTCTTTTGATTACATCTGACGGACCAAGTAGGAGACTCCAGGATGGACAGTTCTTAAAGCCTTTTGGGACTGAACTGCCTTAATGTTCGTTTTCTGTCTTGCTTCGTCGGGCCCTTGTAGGTGATCTTCTTTTGCTCTGTCTTCCTTTAAGACATTGAGTACTTTTGTTATGGCCATTGGATTTTCTTTTGTATATTTCTATATGAGCATCTCGATGTTTAACTTATTTCACCTTTTGTAACCATGACAACTGTTAGAATTTCACTTGGCGTGGATTTATTTCATTTACACTCTGTCTCCTTTATAGGAACACGGTGAGGCTAAGAGTGAGGTTTGGTGCACCATTAACCGGTTTAAACTCCCCAGCAGTACTTATGCTGCTGACCGTCCGAGGCGGCGCCTCTATGTATGTCTTTGTTGTTTCATACTATTTTGGTGACATTTTTGTTTGTGTCCCTTGTTGTTTTCTCGTCTACGGTAAGTATATTCCCCTGCCCCTAGTTTTATTTCTTTAATTTACCCCCCCCCCTTCCCTGGGTCTCCTGTCCCATTCCCCTGACTTTGAGGGCCTTTTGTTCAATCATTTATTTGTTATCAGTTACTCATTATTTCTTCTTACGTATCATTACAGTGATTAGCCTGCCCATGATCTGCCTTGTGCCCTGTTCTGTTTTTGTTTGGTGTCTTCCTGGGCTCCTTGCCATTGGTTCTTGTTGCTGGATCGTGTGGGGGTTGCGTTCATTGATCACCGCCTTTCCTTGTTGATCTTGTTTATTATATAATTGGCATATTTGGCAAAAATATCTGGTTTACAAAATAGAACAGGTTCAAAGGTCAGCTCCCAGATATGTATACAACGGCTACAATTACACCAGTAGTGTATCTATAATTGAGTGAACTTAATTGGCAAATTCTAGAGCAGAGGCGCAACATCAGCTCTGTTACCCTCCTCTACACTAAAAACACACTTTTCCCGTGGCCCCTCTCTACTATGTAGGGCCACTTCCAACGGATTGAGTCAGCAAACTTCATACAAATTAATATAAAGAACAACGGAATCCCTAAAGAACGCCCAAAACGACAAAAAGGAACATGTTGCAGACTCGGAATGAAGTTGTGTCACATTACACGTTACCCCGAGCAGTAGAGAGCATGCAAACTTGCCGTCTTGCACGCTGCAGTGGATCTTCAATCATCTGTCAATGCCTGGTGCCTTCTCAACGGCGTGCACGTCCCGAGGGGAAGAGAGAAATGTCTAATGACAGTGTTTGCATGACCCCGATTCCAGTAGTGTTTTGACGGACAAAGATTTATGACCTGCACCGTACGGAAATCGTTTCACGGTCTAAGTCTTTACCAATTGAGCTAACCGGATGGTCTGAAATTTAATGAATTAAATTCATTATACATCAACTTAATTCATTACTATTTCATAGGAATCTACTTTTCACTTGATATAGATCAAATCATTAAAAATTGGCAAAGAAATAGAAGTTAATAGGAGGTGCGTGTTTTCCTTACCGAACTTGTAGTTTTCAGAGGAAGAATTGAAACAAAAAACAAAAACAAAAAATACTTCTGCTAAATTCATTTTATTTTAAAAGTATCAATAGAAAGCTTTTGAAGTAATCTTTTATTTGATACCAAAATCATTAAAACTTATGAAGAAATAAAAACGTTCCTTCAGTGTCATTGAGAAATATTTTAGTACGCTTCACTCGCAGCTCACTGCATATACTTACGTTACTTCAGACGTAAGAACGTGGGCGATAGTGAAACATTTGACCGATGCGCAGGAGAGTATATTTAAGATGCATAATAAACATTTGTAACCGCACCTAATTATAGATATAGCAATTAATAGACTTCAACAAAAACAAAATTGAAGAATTACACAGATTGCCTTTTCATAACTTTAATTACACTTCCAACCAGTTTCAGTTTCAGTTTTTATTAAACCAAGGCATATGAATCATTTTTAAATACCCCCATTAGACCAAATTAATGTTTTTGTTCATTTATCGTACATTATTTGTAAACACACACTTTGATTGATACATTATTAAATGAAATTCAAAGCAGATGGTTCTCAGACTTTGGCTCACTTTATCTTAAAATTAATTTCGAGATATTCTTTTCCTGTTATATATTTTGGTTGTTTTCAATAAAAAATCATATATCTTTGCATGGAGCTCAAAGTTTAACCTTTTCCATATATAATTGATAATAAATAGCAATCCCACGAAGATGTATTTATGATCGATGTGATCGAAAATAAGTTCTAGAACAGTCATGTTTTATTTCTTTTGGATTTTGTATTTTTTAAGTAAACTGGCCACAATTTGATTTACAGGCAATAAATATCGTATTATTGGATATTACATAAATGGAAAAAAAACAATGACAACGAATCCATAATAGGTAAATATTAAAAAAGGAAGCGAAAACTAAAAAAAAAAAAACCAGTAGGCCTGTGTGCAAGTGTTCTTTAAACATGAGATAGATACTTATACACTATTTTGAGAATTTGTTGCCTAATTTTATATGTTTGAAATTTTTTTATTTAGTGGTTTTCAACATTATACAAGAAACTAAACACCTAAACAATCAAGCATGCCTTCGAGTTTGAATTAATCCTGGCATATCCCGTCCCTTAATTTAATTTTTTATGTACAGCTGCAGTACTTACAATTGCGCACCTTTCTGAAAGCATTCCTTTGTCAGAATAATTACATATAGATAAATGAACAGACATACTTTTATAATGGGATGGCAGTGCATGACAGATCTCATGAAGTTTGTACTAATGCGCACATTACTATCGGACTCTAAAGTAACGGTTATGGTACAGACTTTATTATGAGCATTATGCTAATTAGTCGAGCTGTATTGAACATTAACACCGGTTGCAGAGGCTGCTTTACGTTATTTAATTATTACCTAATTATTGACAAATGGTAACAGATTTTTGCAAATTTCATTTTATTTTTCTGTATGCATTTTTGTTTTAACTTTAATAAATTGTAATTTTTCCGAAGGAATTATGTGATTTATTATCTATCTATCTAGATCTATCTATCTTAGTATCTATCTATCTCTGGATACTCACTTATTCTCACGCGAATTGTGAAATTGATGTCGCTGCACACTCTGAACATAATCGATTCAGAAAAACTTGCTTTTTGATAGCTAACGTGCAAAAAGTAAATAAGGGAATTTTTTGATCCATAGACTTCATTGATAACACATTCGATACCAAAATTTTATGAGGGAAGCAATTGGTAAATGTAATGTTCGAGACTGTCGCCATTTTGGATTATTCGTGTTTGAGCTAGTGTAACCCCAAAAACCAATACAATTCCGACAAAAAATTAATTTGTGCAGGATTAGGTATGTCTTCTTATCTGTTTTCGAAGCTTGACCCACTTGAAAAGACTGATCTTTGTCAAATGTAGAATGTTTTAGAACTGTCGCCAAAATTTACTGGCATAGGTAATGTACGCGACTTGTAAATTAAGTGCCGCACATAACTGAAAATAAGTTAGTAATCTAAGTCGTTTATATGCTTATTTACAATTAAGTACTTATGCTACTATAGCCAGACTTATCTTTCTTATGATAAATTCTAAGAATTAACCGAGATTCTATTACTTTGACAGCCTGTGCCAGATGATGACTTAAGCATGTAATGTTCGCTACTTAAAAATTAGTACGTTCTATGCACTATTTCCCAAATAAGGAATTTTTAATAAATGATTTACATTTGGAGGGATATATAATAACCAAATCTTAAAGAATTGTACCCATGAATCTTTTTATATATCTATATACACATATGTCTGTAATGTACGCGACTGTAATGTTCAATACAATAAAAATGTAACATGGCTTTAGTATACTTAATTTTCAATTAACCAGGACTTAAACTAGTCATTTTTGTGTTATACTTAATCATAGATGCAGCATAAATGTATACATCCTTGTATTTTCTACAGTTATAATCAAATTTTCTTAATTTTGTATAAGTAAGGCTTTAGAATCTAGTAACTGAATATCAGATTCTAGTAACTACAAAAACAAAGATGTATTGCGTTTAATATTTATTTTCTTCTAAAGCTAGAACCTGTATGCAAGGTTTTCTTACTGAAATTGTTTAGATATAGATTATAAGTGATATGCCTTTCATAATAGGTATTGTAATGTTCACTACATTTCGTATCGAACATTACGGAATTATTCTGATGGCAATCTATACATTTGTTAATGTTTTCAGCGGTTTTGCTTTTGTTTTGAGGAAATATTCCATAATTATATATTGTTTAAATAAAGTAAAAAGGTGTTTGTAATTTAAATGCGTAAATATATATAAGGCAATATTGTTGATTATCATCTAAATCAGTTTCAAACCCTAATAACGTTTCACCGCGTTAGTAAAAAAACTACTATTATAAACATACATATAATAACTGAAAATATTATCAGATACTATAAACATAGTTGCTGACATGTTTAAAATATATCATCTACAATATTATACACATGATAGCGTCTACAACATATAACAACGATGTATCAAACATTACAATATTAGTATCGAACATTACACGCAGATCTTGAAAAATTTCTTCATCTCTACAGTCATAATATGGTTAAATATGTATTAGAAATAAATAATAATTGCACTTACAAGTGTAGAAGAGGAAAAGACAATGTTGGCTCTTTGTAATTGAAATATTTTAAACTACGTAGGAAGCACATAATAATTAACAATTAAAATACATTTTATCTCAATATTGGCTAGTAAGGTGTCTATTTTGAAATGTTCTGTTCAAATCTTAAAATTTGATGTAGCCTTAATAATATCAAAGGCATGAATTGTAATATATGTATTGTTATTCTGTACGCTGCATATATGCCCACGATCTCAGTAAATATGTTTTATGACATTGATATTAATATAAGAACAGGTATATAACTTCTTTTGTATGCCGGATACATAGTTATACTCGTAATTTAATTCGTTTGTGCAATATTATTTACCCATGCTATTAACTCAAGCTTAAATGAACACACTTAATAATATTAAGTCTAAACTTAAAAAATTATTGTATAATAAAATGATGATAATAATAACTATTACTATTACCCACAACGAATATTTTTACTGGATTACGTAATGTCCGAGACAATTGATGTTCTGTCAAACAGACTGTAACCACAAAATTTTAGTCATGTATTTTGTTTGCAAAGTTTTTTTCCGTCATATTATCATTATTGAAGTAATGTTTAAACAAAACATAAGAACAAATAAATGGAATCATACAAATGAAATCAATCATCAAAAATTCCACATTTTAAATAAACGTACTTTTGTAGAATTGCGTTTTATCGCGATAACTTTGCAAGCTCAAGAAAAAAATATTTCAAGCGTTTCATAGTGAAATATTTTGTTATTTTATAAATGTAATGAATACATGGCAAAAATAAAGTTCTCGGAAGTGGATATGTTTAATATTTCTTATGAAATTCGGAATGTTTTAATTAATAAACTGATAGTAGCGTACATTACAATAGGATAAATTTGACAACTAGGGTTGCTTCTTTCAGAGAGTAGTACTCGCAAAGTATTTGGTTGATGTTCAAAATATTTCACAATTGTCTCATTTAAGGGTTCTACTTTTCGAAATCTTTGAAAATAGGCCCTATTAAGGAGATCGATTTTTTCGACTTTTGATCTGTCAATTTCACAATTCTTATGAGAATCAGTGACTACTGCCAATCCCTCTTGGCAGGAAGTAAGTGCACCTCGGATTGTTAGTAAAGAGTGAAAAGAAAAGCTAAAAAAACAAAAGTCCAAGCATTATAAACATGCTAGGAAGGCGAGACTGAAAATGTATTCTAGTCATGGTTAAAATATTAATAGTGAAAACAAGATAAGTGATAAAATAGTTTAAAAACACTGGGTCCGGGAGAAAGACTAGTAGTACTACTGCAAGGGTATAGATGGATATTGAAAATAAGCTATTTTTCGCGAAAATAAGATTGCGGTTACGAAAATAAGATTTATTTTTTAAATAGTGCATTTGTCAGTTGAAATAATTATGTTAGTTATCTATTTATGCATTCATTGAATGATTTTACAGCAAATTAAAATTTCAGAACCCAAAAATTTTTTTTAAAAAGTGAAGTTTAAGCCGAAAAATACTATCATACAAAATAGCTCAAATTGCGGTGTAAAGCGAAAATAAGATCGGGTCTACGAAAATAAGATTTATTTTTGATATAATGTATTAAAAACATATTTTTGTTTTGTTTGAAAGACCAAACTCCCTCTTTTTTTCCGGCAGTATGGCAGTAACTCCACGATCTTGGATCTCATGTTAATTTAATCAAAATCAATTTTATTTACAAAAATATTTTTAAAATGATATCATTTACGGATATTGTATATATTTTATAAACAATATAAGAAAGTTGTTTAAAAATTCAATTTCATAAATAACAAAATTACAGGCTGATTCCGGTAATTTCTAGTTGATTCTGGCACAGAGCTATATTTAAATGGAGAGGAAGCTATGAAGTCCCACACTTAAAATCTGTATCAAGGATTTATTATCATGAAAGTTCACATTTTTTCGAGATTTTCTGAGACCATATTTGACATATGAAATTTTACAGATACATACATATATGTACGCCACCATGTAATCTAAAATTTATTATGGTAATCAAAAAAAGTTGCAAAAATGTATAGAAAAGCATTGTGGGTCAGGATTTGAAAATTTTCTATTTTTAGAGCTACTTATCGCTGTAATAAAAATCTCTGATTCCAGTAATTCCATCAATTCTGGTTAGTCAAGAAACCCTTATGTGGAAGCTGAATGTGCCTCTACATTGACCAAAAGTAATCTATGAAAAGCATCTGCACGACCCACGAGTATAAAGTCTTAAGACATTGTTGACAAATTGCGAAAAGGAATGCAATGTTTTGGCTGAAAGAAATTTTTGACAGGAAGCTCAGCAGGGGTCTAGGCTCCAATAAATAAGGATTTATTGACTTACATTAATCTTATGCCAGTTTTTGTTAATATTCTACTTTCAATGTGCATCTTTTGATAGAATTCTTTTAGGCCAGGGTGTGGGGTTGCTTCAGCCCCTTAAAGTCACTGCTGTACTATTGCTGTACCTGTATTGGTTAAATTAAGTGTATAGATATTGTGCTATTTGTGTATGGGCAAGGAAGATTCTGACCAGGAAAAAAATGTCCCAGAATCTAGCGTTGGCACATGGAAATCTTTTGACTAAGTTGGTGTCACAGCTGGTTTGAACATACATTTATTAGGAACACCACTGTGGTCCAAAACTTAAGTCAAAAGCCTAAAAAACATGAAATTTGAAGTTCTTACATAGTTCAGGTTGGGCATTTTAAACTGGAAGATATGCAAAAAATAAGTAAGAATATAATGAGAAATTAATTGAAATGTTTTTGTGCTATATCTATCGTTATCACCGGGTTTAAACAAACATAGTATGAAACATTAATCTCAAAGAATTTATATCCAGTCCCATGGTGTTAAAAAATGTCAGTTGAGTTTCTTTAAGATAAATATTTTTATGCAATATTACATTATTTCTGATAGTATACTCTGTAAATGTAAACCATATAAATTCCATAACCAATGTAAATTGAATGTGTTCATATCTATAATCTTTTTACTTTATTTTCAGGTTAACTAAAAGCAGAGTGCAAAGTTATTTCTTACGCAGTTGGTAAACAAAAGGGCATAAATATGTTCATACTGCAGTATATGGTTATAACAGTTTTATTTTCACTTTATTCTTGTGAAAATATCCATATTGGTGCAGTATTGAGCAGTAAAGATAACCAGTACCTGCTAAATGACTATGTGGAAAAGGCGTCTGCTAGAAAAACAAGCAAAGCTATAGATCTGACCTTCAATGCTTCATCCTTACTGATGGACAGTAACCCTGTTAGGTCTGCATTATCAATCTGTGATAATTTGATAACAAAGAGGGTGCATGTGATAATTGCAAGTCACCCACCATCTAGTGGGCAGTCTCCAATATCGGTGTCATATACATGCGGTTACTATGGCATTCCACTTATAGGCATCTATGCGAGAGATAGTGCCTTTTCAGACAAGGTATTATTTTAATATTTGAAATTTTAATAATCAAGTATTGAAAATGATTAGAATGAAATTGATTTCATTTGATCATATTTTATGATCTTTATCAATAATATCCGAGAAATACCCGAGAAATACTTAAGTGGATGTAAGTATTGAAGTGAAATTGGTATAATTAAGACACATGGGCTTTGGAGAATTATTGATCAGTGTAGCGTTTTACTTATATGAAGGATATATCTTTAAGTTGAAACCTTCAAAGTATTTTCACTTTACACATATGTATTTTTGGAAGGTAATTTGGGTATTAAAGTGTTAAAGTTCTGGAAAAGCCTGCTGCTTACAGCAATTGTCATACAATGTTATATGAAGCTGTAGTTTGTGTTGGGTTAACAAATTCTGTATGCATGATGTATGCATAATTGACATTCAGATCATTTGATTGGTACCCATGAGGCATGATCGTCATAATTAGATAATGTGTCATGTGTAAGACAAAGGTTCAAGGTCACAGTTATTACAGATACTGGATACAGAATTCCTTATATAGTACATATTATGTCAATAGTGGAAATATCCTGAAATATTGGATTTTTAGTAATGAAAATTCTTACTAAACTTTTGGTTTAATCATAGATTTTTTTTGTTATATTTAGTATGAAGTATGTATTTTGTGAAGAAATTATAACATGCACAGTTATTGTACTTCCATGATAATATATGAACTTCCTATTCTAACAACAATTTCAGAACGTACATCCAACTTTTATGAGGACAGTTCCCCCGTACTTTCATCAGGCATATGTATGGATAGATTTACTGGTTCACTATGACTGGAAACAAGTCATATTTATACACAGTATGGATGAGGAGGGTCGTTCAATACTCAGCAAATTCCAGGCACTCGCAGAAGAACAAGAAATTAAGGTACATAAATATCTAAACTTGTTTCTATTCAAACAAGGATAAAATTTTTTATCCTAACATTTCCCCCTCATCATAGGTATGGATAGTTTTATAACTTTCAACAATCGTCTTCTTCTCTGAAACCGCTGGACAGATTTACTTCAAATTTGGTCTGTAGCATCCTTGTGACAGTCACACTTGAATTTGCTCATGCCATTTCAATTGGCCCAGGGGTCAACAGAGCTTAAAAAGGAAAAACCTTTAAACATCTTCTTCTACAGAACTAATAGATGGATGATCACCAAACTTTGTCTGTAGCATTCTTGGGTAGTCTTTTATCAAGTTTGCTCATATTAATTTGATTGGCCCCTTTTAGGGGTCTCTAGGGCTAAAAATAGAAAAAACCTTTAGACATTTTCTTCTACAGAACTAATGGATGGATGATTACCAAACTTTGTCGGTATCATTCTTTGGTAGTCTTTTATCAAGTTTGCTCATATCAATTTGATTGGCCCCTTTTAGGGGCTGCTAAAGCTTAAAATAGAAATTACTTTAAACAGCTATATCTAGAGAACTAATTGATGGATGATCACCAAACTTTGTCTGTATCATTCTTGGGTAGTCTTTTATCAAATTTGCTCATATTAATTTGATTGGCCCCTTTTAGGGGTC
The DNA here is from genome assembly GCF_026571515.1 of Ruditapes philippinarum. Taxonomy (NCBI): domain Eukaryota; kingdom Metazoa; phylum Mollusca; class Bivalvia; order Venerida; family Veneridae; genus Ruditapes; species Ruditapes philippinarum. The sequence continues at coordinate 32,642 of NW_026856188.1, forward strand.
TCTAGACCTAAAAATAGAAAATCATTTAGACATCTTCTTCTACAGAACCAATTGATGGATGATCACCAAACTTTGTCTGTAGCATTCTTAGGTAGTCTTTTATCAAATTTGCTCATATTAATTTGATAGGCCCCTTTTAGGGGTCAAGGGAGCTAAAAAAATGATATTAAACCTTTAGACAGCTTTTTCTACAGAACTTATTGATGGATGATCACCAAACTTTGTTATTAGCATTCTTATAGTAATCTCTTATAAAAATTGCTCATATTTATTTGATTGGCCCCTTTTAGGGACTGCTAAAGCTAAGATACCCCAGACCATGGCATTTCTTCAAATTATAGTTGAATGAAAGGGAAACAACTCATGCTGGAATTTCTTTCATACATGTGAATGACCTGCTGTTTGCTGATGAAATTATTTGAGGTCATGACCTCTTATGAAATAACTTAAGCACATTATACAAGATATATAAGAACTTAGTATCAAGCTTTATTTGTATTCATTCATATTCACTTAATTACATCACTACATGCAGTGTTTTCTCTAGAGAGCGTTTTCTGCGTTTATGACACAGTATTTTTGCATTTGATGCGGTAATATTATAGCCGTGTGTTTTCCGTGACGCATATTTTTGCGAGCGTCGTAGTATATATTTTTTTCTATAAATAGCATGAATTTCATCAGCTGATTGGTCACATGATTTATCTTAGACGCTTTAGGGATTATTACATGTTAAAAGCGCTCAGGCGCTTCAGATTGTGACGTCATTATCTGGGTAAATTCACAAATGTCTGCTTCGAAAAAAAGCAGCCAAGATTGACATTATTCTTCAATAAAGACAATGTTAACGTTGATGGAGCGACAGAATCTAGCGAAAACAACTTTGCGCCTATACCAAATAAGGTTTCCCAACCAAATCAATCGACAACTGAGAAATCCAACCAAAATGATAATGCTCCGAAGCGGTTTTTTCATAAGGAATTTTTGGTTATTAAAATGACTTGCACAGTTTGTATTACTGAAATAAACAAATCATTCACATCAGGATGCACAAACTTTAGAGTTTTTAAGTACCGTATGGTACTGGTTACGGGAGTTGACGGAAAATCGGAACTAGTGTGTTACGCTTGACAGACGCTACCAAAGCTCCATAATTTTACCGATTGGGAACATATTTGCCCTCAAATAAAAAGTTGGTTGTCCCATACTGTAAACACCTTACATATTTTGCATCTAACATTTTGTGTATTCATTTACAAAAGTTATCAAGAAAAAATGTTCCACCAAAATTAACCCTGCTATAGTGGTCATTTATCAGGTCTAGTATTTCATGATATTTATGGACTGTCCGTAAATTTATAGATAGTCTGGGACATTATCTTATATCCCAGGGATAGTCTTTTTTCAATCTCTATATTCAATGTGAAATTTGCTGTTTTTAATTTTACACTAAAATCCGCAGCTTCTGACTAGTTTTTTTATTGATTGTTTATATTTACAAAGGTAATCTGGTGAGTTTCATCTTTGTATGATGATTTTGAAATATTTAATAAAAGTGAAAATTGAAAGTCATATTGTTTTGAATCTCACCATACTGTTACATTTAATCATATACATGTAGTATGTAACCTTATTAATTTTAACCTGTGGTTTTGAATTTTAATGCAGTTTCTACTATTTTCTTACTTAATGTCTGTAAATTTACAGATACAAAAATCTGTAAAATTATGGCTCGTCCAAAAATTTACAGACTGTCTGTAAATATCATGAAATCCTAGACCTGTTTATTCTGCATTATCTTATTCTACATAGTCTCATGGAAACACACTTGCAACATAGATATTTCTAACAAAGCCTCCAAAATATTAGGGCAAAATATTTCAATTATTTAAATTAGAAGGGCAAGTAAAAGTTGAACTGCAGTCTGTGCGAAAGTCTGTCGGTCCTCGACTCCTCGGACCTCGCCAACTAAAAATAAGGAGGACCGAGATAAATTTTGATACAGTCAGTCCTCATGTCCGAATAAAATTTCAGCCAGTTTGAAATAATTTTTGGCCTAAAATATGTAAAACTTCCAAGATGACCTTTTTTTCCATTTTTGCTTGTATTCACAGACCCAGATAACCAAAATCACCACAAGATACAACCAGTTTTTGCTAAGTAATGTAAGCCACCATCTTGTCTTGGATGATTTCCTTACTAAAAAATATTTTTTCTCCAACCTATGTACCTTTCAGAGTCCGGGGCGGGAAAAATCATCAGGGCCGGAAATAAATCTAAGTATCCCAGTCCTTGTGGCTAAAATTTTTTTTTGACTGTCGCATTGACTGAGCTGGACTGGTCTTTCAGCAAGTTCTTTGAAAAATAACACTGAAAAACAGTTGTTTCTGGTGAGCGACTCGGGGCCATCATGGCCCTCTTGTTTACTTATTAGGATTTTTATAAAAAATTTACAGGACTAGTTAAATATAACATGGTCTCCAGTTTGCAATCTAACTGCTTTCCAATTTGATATTTTACCCAAATTCTTGTTTTGTCTTTTTTAGCCGATTAAAAATTTTAATCTAAAATCCATATACAATGTTTACTGTTATAGTGAAATTTGGTATTTCAGTTTTGCTATAAATGACTTCTAAGGGTAAACTTTGGTAGGGCAGGGCAACAGAAGTTTGAGCAGACCTGTAGTTTAGTTGATTTCATTGCACACTTTATAATGTAGTAACTGTTTAATATTCATTACTATACATGAACCAAGATAAGAGAGTATTTTAGAGAATTTAATATGCGTATTGTAAAAAATGATGATAGCTGGTGTTTGTTACCAAGTGAAATTGTAAATTTCAGATAGAGAAGAGTGTGAAATTTTCTGTCGGTTCCACCAATTTCACAGACCTGTTAAAAGAGCTTCCACAGCAACAGTCCCGGGTGATACTACTGTCTGCAGGGTATGTTTTGAATGGCCCTTCCTAATTTCCTGTATAAGTCAGTGTTTATTTTGTACTGAAAAAAATCTAAAGAGTTATCAATACTCTCAAATCCTTGCTGAGTACATGTATAACATCTCTATAAAGCCATTAAATAAGAAAATTGTCATTTACATGTATGTTTTAGTTTGATTTTCACATTTTAAAAGGGAATTTTGAAGGGAAATTTTGAAATTCAATTTGAAGTTTTGACAGTTTGGATAATGCATGTTTTGATTTCAATGAAAATTGGCAAAATACCTGTATTTGGCCTCTATTTTCATAATGACATGATGGAAAAGGCCTCTATTTGTGAAGTTGGGAAAATGCCTATATTTAGCCTCAATGTTATGGCAATTTGAAAAAGATCTATATTTTACCTTTATTTTTTGAAAGTTTGGAAAAGGCCTATATTTTGCCTCTGTTATATGCCCGAAAATGTCACTGTTGATAAATGAAAGACTTTAACAAGTGCTTGAGACATACTGTTCTTCTGTTGATTGAGTTTAATTCATTTGCAGTTGAATATTACAAATTAAGTCAATGATTCAGTCGTTTTAATACCAAAACACGCATTGTCCAGTTTCACAATATTAATTGTTATACCCTAAATAATCCTGAATTACCTAATACCAATGATTTATTCACAGAAAGGAAGATGCTGAAAATATCTACCGTGATGCAAGCGAGCTCGATTTGACGACAGAGACTGACTTTGTTTGGCTTGTGACAGAAGAAGCTTTACTAGCCATCAATGTACCAGTAGGTAGGTGTGTTTAATAGAGTCTGATTGGCAGATGTCTTTTCTTTGTACATTTGATGATGCTTTATCTCGGCTATTTTTAGATATATAATAGTAAATACATGAAAATAGTTATTTTTATGCCACCGCAGCATCTGCGATGCGGTAGCATATAGCGATTCACCTGTGTGTATGTGTGTGTGTTTGTGTGTGTGTTATATAGATTATATAGTGAACTTAAAAAATCTTCTTGTGAAAAACCACTAGTCCAATTTCAATCAAACTTGGCAGGATTGTTCTTTTGGTGAAGGGCTTCCAAAGTTGCTCAAAGAATTTCATTCCATGCAGAAATCTGGTTGCCATGGCAACCAAAAGGAATTATAAGAATAAATTTAAGAAATCTTCTTGTAAAGACCCAAAAGGCCTAGAGCTTAGATATTTTGCATAAGGTATTATCTGGTAGACCCTTACCAAGGTTGTTCAAATTATAGCCCTGGGGTCAAAATCGGCCCCGCCCCGGGTCATTGATTTTCGCTATATGTACATATAGTAAAAACTTAAAACACCTTCTTGTAAAGACCCAAAAGGCTTAGAGCTTAGATATTTTGCATAAGGCATTGTCTGGTAGACCTCTACCCAGATTGTTCAAATTATAGCCCTGGGGTCAAAATCGGCCCGCCCCATGGGTCATTGGTTTTCCTTCTATGTATATAGTAAAAACTTTAAAAAAATTCTTCTAGCAATTGACAATTTAAATGCTAAAGGTTAGATATTTTGCATGAAACATTGTGTTGTAAAACTCTAGCAAGATTGTTTAAATTATAGCCCTGGGGTCAAAATTTTCCCCGCCCTGGGGGTCATTGATTTCAATATAATTATACATATAGTAAAAAATAAAAAAATCTTATTGTCTGAAGATACAAGGCTTAGAGCTTTAATATTTGTTAAATAATATCATCTAAAGGTACTCTACCAAAGTTGTTCAATTTTGCCTCTTGTGTCAAAATTAGCCCCGCCCGTGGGAGCCATAGGTTTATCCTATATGTATATAGTTAAAACTTAAAAAATCATCTTCTCTAAATTTACAAAGGATAAAGTTAAGATATTTTGCATGAAACATTGTGTAGTGAACCTCTAGCAAGATTGTTCAAATTATAGCATTGGGGTCAAAATTGGTTCAGCCCCGGGGTCATTGATTTTCATTATGTACATATAGTGAAAAAAAAAAATTTTTGTCTGAAGGTTCAAGGCATAGAGCTTTGATGTTTGATATATATCATCTATAGGTCCTCTACCAAAGTTGTTCAAATGTCAAAAATTGGCCCTGCCCGGGGGCAGTGATTCTCATTATGTACACATAGTAAAAACAGAAAATAAAACAAATGTTTTCTGAATGGGAGAAAGCTATAGCTTAGATATTTGACTTGAAATGTTGTTTGGTGGACCTGTATCAAGATTGTTATTAAACCCTTGGGTCAAAATTATGCCTTGCCAAGGGGACAGTGACCTACTTTCTTGTCCTTTGATGTACAGCAATGACATTTTGACCATGTGCACAGTTTTAGTTGTAAAATTGAACTTTGACCTAGATTTTGATGATGTGACCTACTTTCTTGTCCTTTGATGTACAGCTATGAAATTTGAACCATGCGGTGGCATAGCATTTTTCTCAAATGCAATCTTGTTAGATTTGCAAGCCTTGTCAGATTCCACCTGTGAGAAAGCTATCCAGCTAACTTACGGAAACATGGATGGTTCTACACAGGCCCATTTTTTTGTGCCTGAAAAAATTTACAGAGGGGCACTTGAGGTTATCCTCCACCAGTAAAGCTGGAAAAAACCTGATTTAATCTGTTATGTGTTGGTGCAATGTAAAACCAAACAAACAAAAAAATGGCTCATTAGATTCACTGTTCATGATCATTTGTAAAGTTTTTCTTACCCAGGGATTGAACCAGTGCACCCCCCTCTAGATTACATATCCCATGCTCTCCCTATTGAGCTAAGCTGGCGAACGGACATACATTCCACAGGGTTAAGATGAATTACTATATTACTATATATATTGTGATATTACAGGTGTGATTGGATTACAACTGATAAATGGGTCTAATGAGGCAGCCCATCTAGAAGACAGTGTTAGCCTGATTGCTGATACAGTCACTGAACTGTTCCTAGGTGGTAACTTAACACTAACAGAGACACCAAGAAACTGTAGTAGACAAGTCGCCGCTGAGGATGAAAGATGGGAACAGGGCGTTAATTTACTTGAGTAAGATTTTAAAAATTTTTTACAAACTTTAGCTATCTAACAGCAGCTACAAACTTAAGCTAACTGACAGCAGCTAAAGATTTTATATAAGAGCTTAATTTGGCTGTCTATTTATGTGAATTTTCCTGGCAATATGAAGTTTCTAAAAGAGCAAGCCAGCAAATATTAGCATATTTATTATTTTCCTATAAATATACATAAATTGTATTATAATTTTACAATTTTTGCAATATTTTGAATTATTTTGGAAATACTTGTCATTGATTTTTCACCTTTCACCAAATATTCTTTTAAGTTTGTATTATCATTCATCTAATATTTTTGGTATATATTTAATTAGGAGTATAAAGAGACAGAATATAGATGGACAGACTGGGCGTTTAAGTTTTAATGAGGAAGGTGATAGACTGAACCCCATGTACTGGATCAAGAATGTCCATCCTGCAGGAACCGTTGTTGTAGGTTACCATGGTAACAGACAAGGCACAGAGGAAAAAAAGTTATCCTTTGGCAACACACCGATTGAGTGGCCATCTGGTGATACAAAGAAACCTAAAGGAATCAAAATTTCAACACATTTAAGAGTAAGTTTATGCATGAAATGGATATTACATTAATAGAAAATGAAAGAAAAACACATCAGAATGGTATAAAATTCTGGTAAAATGAGGTATTATATAAGTTTTGATTTTTTTTGCCAGTGGTATTTTAGAGCATCTGGACATCTGTAGTCCTGCCTACTTTTTCTGATTTTGATAACATTTTATAATAAAAATTGTACAACAATTTAAAGGATCTTCACTGAGGTACAGAATATACTCAGAATAAAAATGAATTCGATATTTAGAGTGATTCTTAGCCAAATTTCAGCTAAAAACATTTAAATGCTTTCATTTTTATGTCATTTAGCACAGTAAAAATGATAATACACAGTGAGAGATTGATCTGTCTGAAATTTTGAATATAAATCTACAGGGAATGGTATAAATATTTAAAAAAAAAAGTATTTCCAAATTTGTCATGTCATAGACGTCAGTGGAGTCCCTTTAATGGAGATTTTTGACATGAAATATTTCATTTGATGTAGGTCTATCCCAATATATTTTGTGCAAAATTTTAGATAATTGGGTTGCCTATCTTTCTATTTTAAGTGCCCCAGTTGATCTCTGTAAGTTATTCAAATTTAATGTTTTTAGGCTTTTTGAGCTTCAAGTTCAGTTCCTTTAATATTTTATGTTGCCTAAAAAATGCGGTCATGCCAAGGTATCTCTTGATCATCTTGTATTTGATGTTAATGATATTATATTTCTTTATGATGTTGTAAGTATTATCCCTTAAACTGCTATAACGGATCTGTCCAGCCTTGAATTTGAAACAGTCCATTGAAAGTTCAAGGGATTTCAGTATCAAAATACAAAAAATGATCTACCAACAGTATAGAGCCTGGTCAGACTGCCTGGATGTGCAGGCTGGCCTGGCTCTATACTGGTGGCAAAGTCTGATCACTTGGTTCCAGCAGGTTAAGGGTAATTATGTTGCTGTCTGTCTGTCTGTCCCAGGTTATCACTATAGAAGCCAAGCCGTTTGTGTATCAGGAGCCAATCGTGAATGGCGACATGAGGAAGTGTAATCAGGAGGAAGGGATATTGTGTAAACATTACAACACTACAACACGTAAGTCTATATATAGCCAGCGCTGGTATTTTATTTGAGAAAATTTATAGCTAGTTTTGGCAATCACTTTAACCCTTTACCATCCTATATATTTTAAATGGACTAGGACCATATTTCAGTGTGGACAAACCCATTGATCATGTTTAGTGCAAATTTTAAAATAAGTTCTCCCATAATAAGTTCTCCCATAATAAGTTCCCCCAGAATAAGTTCTCCCAAAATAGCCACACCGCGTCTGTGGTCAAGGGGTTACAGTCGATGACTTCTAATCCAGTTACCTCTCTGGCTAGGGTTCAATCCCTGGGAGATGCTTTTGTAGTTTAGCGCGGAGGAAGGTAGTCTAGTACTAGTGTAACTCTCCAGGAATGATGGTTAGGAAACTACCCGCCTATTTGACTGAAATACTGTTGGGAAAAGGTGTAAAATGAAATAAGCAAACAAATCCCAGAATAGCCAGTAATGCAGACCCTGATCAGATGGCACTGACATTCTGGGTAATCCTGGTCTGCATGTGCCACATGGGTTGCATATGTTTTTGCCCAGCAGGCTAACAGATCATCCGATTTAGAGTCTGTATAGGAAAGATATTGAGATATAGCTCTTGCCACACAAAACATTTTTTTATCTCAATAATACAGATGATGTTTACACATCTGTAAAAGATGCGATTATAACATTTGTTAGAGATATAGGTGCTAAATTCATTTTAAAATGACTTTTCATATAATTTTTTTTGTCTGGATAAATATTGTATTGTGTAATTGCCAAATAATCTGTTTCTTTTTCTTTGTTATGTGTAGAGATTGAAACAGAACATTGTTGCTATGGATACTGTATGAAGATGCTTCAGATGTTAGCAGCTAAAGTCAACTTTACATATGACCTGTACCTTAGTTCAAATGATTCATTCGGATCCTTTAAAAGGGTAAGGCATGTCTTTTTTTCCCCAAATTTTTTATCAGTGACTTTCAGACCATCCATCTGATAGTGGTGTATCATATATGGATGTTAATTTCTGCATGCATATATGATGGGAGGTTATTGGAAGAAAAGTTTTTCTAAAATTTTCACAACCATGCACAGGGGGAGGTAGGGCATATTTCCCCCTTTAAAACCCCTAAATTTGTTTTTTTGTATATGTGGCTAAGTGCATAAGGTCACTGCCTTCTAATCCCATAACACTCATCACTTTAGGTTCATATAATCTTGCCATGATCTTTGGATTCTTTCAATTGGATAAGTTATCAATTAAGAGTATAGAAGGGTAATGCTCAACTCAGATTCCTGTTTGTGCCAGAAATAATGAATAGGGCTGCACATGACATCTTTCTACAACTTTATAGCTGGATATTTACAGCATTGGAGTGAGTTAAGTCTTATCAACTCATTATCACATACTGGTTGTCTTAAATGTTCGTGTCCATTTTTCAATCTGGACTAAACATCATTTTTAGTGACTATGTAAAAAATATGTACTGACTGAATAGCTAACAATGCAGACCATGATTAGACTGCCTACTTACCTTGGTTCACACAAGTCACTTGTCCAGTAGGCTAAATGTTAAAAAAGAACAAAAAAGAAACAAGTATAATGATAAATAAAAATTTTGATATTCTTAGATACAGTCGACTCCACTTATAACAAACTGCCTAATAACGAATTATCGTTAATAGCAAACTAACTCTCCGACATTCCTGGCCGATTCATTCTTTGTTTTATATCAAATCACATCCCTTTATAAGTACTCACTTTAAATGAATTTTTGGTTAATATAACGAACCATTTTTTTCAAGTCCCAAACAGAGAAAAACATGTAAATTTCCTCAGTTAAAACAAACTATTATAATTGAAATATCGGGATGCACTCGATTAAGATCAGTACATGAATTTCGCTATCTGATAATTATTCAATCAAGTGATTGCACAGGTAAGTTATGGCTTCAGGGAATAAAGATTTTGATTAAAAGTTCTCACAACATAATTTCCTACTTGTTACGGAAAATTTGTATTCCACACCTTCAGCTGATAAATTGCTGTAAATACCCGATATTTATCAACTAATCGATTTTTGTTTGCAATATTAACCAAACAATAACAAACAAATAGCACAAGAATACAAATGGTAAGCACTTTATAGACAAGTACTACATGTCTAAATACATGTACCATGTACATAAAATATTTTTCAATAAAATGCCTGCATTTAATTACCGCTGTCGTAAAATACCGATTACACAGGTAACCAGTAACAGGTATGGATTTTTCACGGCAAATTTACCCGTTTCGCTTTTCTCGAAATTTGGATATAACAAACGATATTTAAATGTCCCATTGAGTTTGTTATAAGCGGAGTCAACTGTATATCTTATACAAAACATACCTGAATATTTGAAAGTTTTGTTATATTAATACACAATTATGTTACAGGTAAATAATGGAACAAAGAAAGAATGGACAGGTATGGTTGGTGAACTGGTCAATGAGCAAGCTGATCTGGTTGTTGCCCCACTTACTATCAACCCTGAGAGGGCCCAAGCTATAGACTTCTCTAAACCATTCAAATATCAAGGTCTTACTATTCTTGTGAAAAAGGTAAACCAATATACTCAATGTTTCCAAGTTTAATTTGTACTGAATCCTCTGGCCCATATAAATCATTTGTACAGCATATAATAACAGCATATGAAAGTTGACAAGAAGATGAAATACATGTCAAACATACATGTATAATTATAATACAGTTGTTATACAGATGAAATTACTTTTGCTTATAGTTGTGAATAATTAAATTTTTGACTGATTAATGAAATTGCATCTAACATTATCTAAATGATATTTATACATTGCAATCTTGAACAATGTCTCTGTATCTTGACAGAAGTTTTAATATTTCTATAATATTTTTATTTTTTTCTCTCCAATATATTTGGTATGTATTTGATTCAGTCAAGGGTTTTCAATGTTGACTCAGTTAAGTGGTTATGACTTAAATCACTCCTCTCATTACCTCTGTAGGTTTGAATCTTGATGAAGTTATCTGGCTACATGTAGCTTAAGAAAAGGTCAGTGGTTCTTCTGAAGTGCATCAGAGTGATTATTTGTTGTTTGAATGTTGGTATATGACCATTATTGTATCAATATAGCATAAAAAATAGCCTTTATATAAATTGACTGTATTTTGAAAGCATAAAAATCATGCTTAAAATTGAATGATGGCTTAAAATAGTTTATTAAGTAGATTATAGATTTCAAAGTCTGATTTAAGACATTTGCTTTAGGAATTTTGATTCAAGTTTATGTGCTACTTCAGATATGGTTTATACAGAACTTAATTTTATTTTGATAATGTATGAATCTTAAAGCTTATGGACACACCCTGAATCCTTTCCTGGAACCAATAGGTACTGAGCAATGAGTGTTAAGTTTCTTGCTCAAGGAAACAACAGCTTGCCCCTGACAGGGTTTGAACCCACACAGACAGCGATTCTTAGATTACTGTTCTTACGCGTTAACCAAATTCAAAGTCTAAAATAGTGTTTTTAAGACAGGGTTTTGTTTTGAAATATTGTCACAAATTGCTTACATTACATAATTGATACCAGTGGAAAAATACTCTTTGCTAATGAAGTTAATTGAACATGCTGTATAAATTTCTTCTCGCAGGAACAAAAAGATTCCAGCTTGGCATCCTTCTTACAACCATTCCAGGATACTTTGTGGATTCTAGTTGGTCTGTCAGTGCATGTAATTGCTCTAGTGTTATACCTACTGGACAGGTTTAGTCCATTTGGTCGCTTCAAGCTCGCCAAGAATGATGACACAGAAGAAGATGCCCTTAATCTATCCAGCGCTATGTGGTTTGCCTGGGGTGTACTTCTCAACAGTGGTATAGGAGAAGGTATGTTAAGTTTTAACCCTTATAGTATTAATATTAGTATAAGCTGCTAATAATAACTTTCCCATGACACTGGTATAGAGGCAAATCAGCTTGTGCAGTTTTACCTGATGCCATTACTGTTGGCTGTTTCCTTTATTACTTTTTTACTGAAATGTCTTTAACTAGAAGTCGGTTTGTCCAAATTTTATCCTTAATGTGCAGAAATTCTAAAATAGACTTGTCTAGTGACCATTTTGGAACTGTCCATTATCAGTTTTTGGGCATATCAAGATGAAAAGTTTGTCAACAAAAAGTAAATAGCCATGTCAGACTGCACACCAGGTATAGGTCAGACTGTACAGGTGTGCAGGCTCACAAAGGTTAATCACTTGGTATTAGCAGGTTAAGAATTAATTAAGTAGCTTCCATTAAAAAACAAACAAAAAAAAACAACAAAAAACACAAAAAAACAACAGCACAGTAAATGTATCAGTTTTAAGTCTTATAACCAGTTCTTTTGTTAGGAAAAATAAACTTTCCATTATTTCTCTGTATAAGTTGTCTACCTTTTACTACAGATGCTGAAAGTTTGGTGATGCAATTGCTTATAGAGATTGATACGATAATTTTCAACAGCACTAGAATACATTTCAAATGGAGAAATTAATAACTACAATTAACAAATTATATACTACAATTAACTGAAATTCCAGTTTAAAACCTCCTGTAATAGATCTATGTCAATTTGCAATAAAAAGTTGGTATTATATGTTATGTACGAAAGAACCAATTTCATTAGTACCATTTATCATTTATACTAATACAGATTACTGCTTAAGTAGGCAATACTCCATGGTTTAGAAGTGTTTCCCGATACTTATCTCTTTAACTATAAAAGTACAGTTGACTCTCAATAAGTCAAAATCGCTTTACTCAAAATTCCGCCTTAGTCGAATAATTTCTAAAGTCCCGTCAAATGTCCTTCTTTATATTTGTATTTTAACTCCGCTTAGGTCAAATTTTGACTTACCGAGACTCCTGTTTAGTCGAAAAGAAAATTTGGTCCCGTCAATTAAAGTCCACATATTTTCATCTCAATTAGTCGAAGTGTGAAAACAGCCGACTGATCAAAGGTTGGCGACATCAAGGTGAGATGTTGTCACTTGTGATTTACACGTTTCATAGTAATTTTAATTGCCGGTCATCATGTATTATTAACACGTCGTAAAAGTGTCTTTAATCCGTTTCACGACTTAATTGGTTTTAACAGTTAGATAACTAAATTAAAATTTAATTACATTTCTTTAAAAAAGTTTACTCGTGCCAGTCTGACGGGTGTTAGTCAAATTACAGTTTAGTCAAATAACAGCCTAGGTATTGATGTGTATTATCAACGTAAATGATATTTGTATAATTAATGTTCCGTCATATTGCATACATTAATTTGTACTTCCGATTCACGATAGTTGCTAATTTCGTTTTCGTCCGATGATCAATTAAATCAAATATAATTGTGTGTTTATGTTTCACTATTAATATACATGTATTAAATTTTGAATGATATATTTTTGTTCATTTATAATTTGTAGTTGAAAGTGATTTACCGTCATTTCAATGGTTAAATATTGCAGCATTGCCGCTAACAACAATAAGAAACCTACTTCTTTGCACATTCAATCAGGTACATGTATATACATATACGAAGTCAACGTAATGGCGGTAGTTCCACGTTACTCGAATTCCGTTTCTCTCGAAGTAAAATACCTAGTCCCTTGGATTTCGAGTTACCGAGAGTCAACTGTATATATTTTGTTGTAAGACATTCCAAGTTTAAGTCAATTTGGCACTTTTCCAAACTTTTTATAAGAGAAATGCCAATTTTTGCCTTCTGGTACTACTGTAAAATCATTATTATTCGTGGGGCACGAATTTTCGTGGTTTTCGTGGGTAGGTCAATCCACGAATTTAAGATCCGACGAACATTTATCCCAACTAACCGGCGAACATTTATCTCAACAAATACTTCTTACCCTGTCTCTGTTCTGTATATTACAAACATGCGTCGGCTCTTTTCCGGTCGATATTTCGTGAAATGGATGTAAATACAGACAGATAATCAGGTTAGTGACAAATTAAATCCGTTTGCAATATTTAAGAAACTTGAAAGAAAACTCGATTATATGTCCTCAATTTACTGTCACAAAATATAATGTCACATCTACACACTTGATCGTTGTACACATAGTCTACTAGGACTTGATTGTGTTAACAAAAATACTTGACATAATCGAGTAAATATGGGAACCCAGACAATGCAATAATTAGCGCTATTAAAAAATTGTCAGTTTGCTTTTATTAATTTAAAAAGGTCTTTGATATTATTGTCGTAAGTACACAAAATTATAAAAAAATACGATCGCTAAAACAGATTTATTGTACATTCTTTTGTCATTTTTAAATGATCCAGTTTAAATGATTTTTTATCTGTATTTGTGCGAATGCTATTCCGTAAACATCAAAGACGCCACCGTCTTTTACAAGATCCACACATACTCGTGTTATTTACAGAGATTAATTTATATGCATGTAAATTTACACAGTCGCTGTGACGTTGCGTGTAGTTACTGTCAAATATGTTATGACCATTTCAGGGTGTAAACTTTTAAACTCGCTGGTTAAAACCTGTCAGGTGTCGTATAAATTATGCAATGTTTACATCGGCGAATTACAGGGGCAGTGTGTCCAATGGAGGTGCATATCGTGTCACATAAATGTGTTAATTGCAGTCAATTATCGGCAGTAACTGTGCTACATGTATATTAGAGTTATTGCCAGAGGCAAGGATTAAATTTATTGACAAGCACTGTGTAACAAGTAAAGATGTGTACTGTACATGTTTAAGTAAAGATATTCGGCGATTAAGTTTTAAGATTACTTTGCATTAGGTTACTGAATTTTATTTTTAACAGGAAAACGAAAATCTACGAATTTATGAACCCACGAAAATGCCTGTTTTGATAAAACCACGAAATTTCATGCCCACGAATATAAGTGAATTCGCAGTATTTACTTTCCAGTCAGGAAAATCATCACTTCAGGACATGCCTATTATAGCTTCATATTTATTAAAGAAACTTACGCTACTCTTATGCCATAGTTTATTTTCTTTTTCCCAGGCTATCTTAATAGCATTCTCACATGAAACTGTTCTGTAGTCTATTGATTTAATAACAGGCCTGAAATTTTTCGTTACTTTGATAGCATTTATACATTTGTATCTCATAGACCCCTTGTACAATGTACAGCCAGACAAAACAATTTGACAAGTAGCTTCTTTGTACTGTGTCTGTTAAATTATAGATATATTGTAGACATACCACTTGTAAACAGACAAGATGAATGTTACAATCAATTATGGGTGATATATTATTTAGCACTTGAGACAGACAGTGAAATACTGAACATTGTATAGGACATAATGCTTACGTTTGTTTAAGCAAGGATACACTTTATCTCTTCTTAACACTTAACATGCTGAATTTCCTAAATGGCCTAGCATATATATTTGGAACTATTATCAATATTGAGGAAATCAATATGATATATTTTAAATAAGTATCCAAATAGTATAGGACTTCAATACTGGTGGGACTGCATGTATACGCAGGTAGGCCAGGCTTTATACTGGCGACAAAGGCATATTATACTTGGTTCCAGTAGGTTGAAGAATGATTATATAACATCACCTAAAGTGTAGGGCTTTAATATGTTCATATGGCAAGGGGTGTAGTGGTCAAGGTCACTGATTTGAAACCACTTGCTCCTTACCGCTGTGGATTTGAATCCCATCAGGGACCTCAGTTTCTTTCATGTGAGGAAGCTATCCTTTTAGCTTATGGAGTGATGGTTGTTCTAATAAGGTGCCAGCTTGTGCCTGAAATAATGCACAGAGGGGCATTGTGAGGCCATCCTCCACCAGTAACGTTTGGAAGTTTCCATATGTCCTTTACAGTGATGGTGTGACTTTAAATCTAACCCAACAATAAAAAAGGGAATTAAAACATTGTATTGAGGGAAAGTTTACCATTTTAGGGATAGTCTTTTATATGATTCATAATTAAATCAGTTAAAGCTGTGTTATACATACGTTCCAAGTTTTCATCATAGGTTCTAAATATTTTCAAGGAATGCATAGTTTAAAATGAATTGAGCATTTATTACAAGTAATTTGGTTTATACAGAGTTTATTTTAGTTTCATTGTGTAGGAAGCTATAAGCTTAAAGACACACTGTCAAATCTGTTCCTGGAACCAACCAGTATTGAGGAATTAATGTAAAGTTTCTTGCACAAGGAAACATCGACTTAACCTAATGAGGTTTAAACCTATGCGGCTAACCATTAATTTGTTTCATATTATTTACAGTAAAAAAAACTTTACATTCATTGTTCAGGAATATATTCGAGAAGGCTCCTGTAAGCTTATAGATTCCTACTTATAAATAAATTCTGTATAATTGATTTAAAGCAAAAAAACAAGCAATATACTGTTATGGTAATATTTAAAAAAAAAAAATTTATTATGTAAAAAATTGTTTGCTTATGTTTTGTATACCTTTAAGTGCGGCTGATATTTTGCTAGATAAAAAATCCAATTATGAATATGTTATATAAGGTAAATAGTAATTACTGACATTAATTTTCAAATTTTAAACTTGTTTCCACACTTTTATGTACTAGAGATATTACCAATTAAATCTTGGAAATTAATAAGAGGAAAAATTTGATTAGGTAAGCAATCTAGTAGATGAAAAGATCAATTTAATCAAGATCTGCAGACAAAATTTTGGTGCAAAAATCAAGTTGCATACATAAATCAAAGTCGAAATGTTAGTCTTAAAGAATATTGATAAGTTTTAGGATTATGATGGAGTTTGGGTCTGACTCGTACCAATTTCGATGTGTGTAATTCTTTCCGGACAAAGACAATTTTAAAAGTAATTCATTTAGCAGACACATTGACAGTTATGTAGATTTAATTTATGAGAACATGCCTAGACATATTTACAGTGCCATTCATTACATTGATTAAGTAGACCTTTTGTAGGTTCAGATGTGTTGTGTTTACTTTGTTTGTCTGGTTTTCACTTAAAAATGTATTAATTTCAATTTAATGAAAAAAAAAAGATTGTAAAGATGTTTAGAAAAATGTTTTTTTTCTGTGTTAAGGAACCCCAAGAAGTTTCAGTGCACGTGTACTTGGAATGGTATGGGCAGGATTTGCTATGATCATTGTAGCTTCTTACACAGCTAACCTGGCAGCTTTCCTTGTGTTAGATAGGCCAGATGCTTCTATATCTGGTATTGATGATTCTAGAGTAAGTATATACTAGACAAAGGCAGGGTTTTCATTCTTATCTGAGGCAACTGATGTGCCAAAAAAAACAACCAATTTTGCTATGGATCAATGATCATATTTTAACGTAAAGTCTGAAAAAACAATAAATTTTAACAGCATTTTAACAGATGATACGGATTGCCAATAACGAAAACTCTGCAAAATTGGCATTTATTGTGTAAAATTTAAAAAATATTGATTATGTCAACTTTTGTATTATTTGTTTTGAAATTTTGATCATTATCTGTGTATCACTTGATTAAAGATAATTTGTTAATTACCTTATAAACATGACTGTAGTCTTATTAATGAAAATTATTTGATTCTTGCATAACACTTAGAAATTGGCTATCCATGGCTAAATATAAGTTAAGGTCCCTGACTACAAATCACTTATACCTTTCCAATGGTGAGGTAGGCCAAAGGAATTACATATAATACAACATACAGTATATGTTATTGAAATACCTTTAGTATGCTTTAAAATGATAATTTCACATAACTGATGGATAAGAGAGTAGGACATCATAAATGAAGATAATAAATTAAAATAAGTTAACAAATTAGAATATCTGTTATAATTTTTTTTTCCGACCTTAAAATTTTTGGCTGCAAGATAAAGAACAACTTTGAGAGTAAGACATTTAAAGGAGAAAAATAAGCACACAGCGAGTATTTTCTAATTTAACCAGCATTAAAGTGTGATGTAATTGATTTCTTGCAGCTGCGCAACCCCAATGAGAATTTCCGTTATGCCACGGTGAAAGATAGTGCTGTTGAGATGTACTTTAAGCGTCAGGTTGAATTGTCTACCATGTACCGTAAGATGGAGGAATATAATTACAACAATGCTGATGATGCTATCAATGATGTTAAAGAAGGGTAAGATAGGGCCTCTGTTTTGGCCGCTTTTTGTTATTTGTTGTTATATGGCCATATTTTGAAACATTTGGTTTTTTGTGGTCCCATTCTGTTATTATATGGCTAATTGTTGTTGTTACTATATGGCCATATGTTGTTGGTATTTTATGGATATATGCTGTTATTATTATATGGCTATGTGTTGTTGTTATTATTATAAGCCTATATGTTGTATGTTGTTGATATTATATGGCTACATGGTGTTGTTATTATATGGCCATTATTTATGGTGTTTTTTATGGTGTTGTTATTGTATGGCCATCTGTTGTTATTATTATAGGGTCATATTTTGTTATTTAATAACCACAATATTGTTCTCATATGACCACATTTTTAAAATAAATTACCATATATTGTTATTTTGTTAAGTTTTAAACTTAAACAGTTTGCTTGATGCATATTTGTTCATGATAAATATACTTGAAAATATTTTTTCTCATTAATAAGTGATAAACTTCAAGTGTTTTGCAAGTTGCGGTAAGTTACATTAGAAAAATATCTGTCTGATATTTTTCATTCTGACTTGCAGAAAAATGTCACATTGATTGAGATCATTCATATCTCTCAGATATCTTTTTGCATTAAGTATATTAGGTAGTTCAATTTTCATAACAAAATAGAATTTATGCACTGTGAAATGAGAATTTATTCACTGTGTACTCTTAGAAAAATTAAAGTAATTAAATTGATTTATTCATTATATATCTCTAATTTTTGGATCAAGTTCTAGCCTTCATTTGAGACATTGATTAATTCATTATATATCTTTGATAACAGAATCAAGCTTCAAGCCTTCATTTGGGACTCGTCTCGTCTCGAATACGAGGATGCCCGTCACTGTGACCTTGTCGTGGCAGGAGAGTTGTTTGGGAGATCTGGGCTCGGTGTGGGACTGAGGAAAGGAAGTCCATGGACACACCCTATTTCATTGGCCATCTTAGAGTTACATGAAGGGGGAGATATGGAGAAGCTTGATAATAAATGGATTTTGATTGAGAGTACAGATTGTCCAGAGAGAGACCATACCCCGGCTACCCTAGGACTGACAAACATGGCTGGTAAGCTGATTTAAATTCACCCTGTCTGGGCCCATTTTCATTATCATCATGAAGTTTTAATTGAATGTAAAAATTATACTTAACTTTTTTATTTTTCATATTTTGTTTCATTCTATATTGATACTTTTTTCTGATATCTGTTACTTTGCTTTAGGGTGCAGTTTTTATTACAATTTCAAACATATTAAGGAAGAATATGCAAAACTGAAATTCAAAGCTTTATGACCTAAATCTTGAATTTGTGTTTATATATTCCAAAAAATTACATCCATAGGACTGCAAAATGGGTGTAATACAACTCATCAGTTTGTTATTGACAAACCTTTATATAAAAATTGTGAATGATATATTTTAGGAGTGTTTATGATGGTTGCTGGAGGGATAGTTGCTGGAGTGTTCCTTATCTTTGTGGAGATTCTCTATAAGAGACATCGGGGCTTGAAAGAGAAGGAGCTAGAGCTGGCTAGAAATGCTGCTGATAGATGGAGGGGAAATATTGCTGTAAGTTTTATATTAATATCATATTGATTGAAGGTCTACAAAAAAATAGTTCTGGCTATCTAATCTCTTTAAATTCTTGAATTGTTAACAAAATTAATGTTTTTGCATTCCTAAAAATTAAAAAAAATTTTTTTTAAAGAAATTTAGTAACACCTGATTTTAATATAATCCACAGAAACAGAATCTTGTATATTTAAGTATAGAAAAAAACAAAACTTTTGCGATTTAAATCAATCTTTATAGAATTTTACAATTTCAATGTTCTATCATATCCAAGTTTTTATTTCAAAATGTTTATAAACATTAGTAGCTGGAAAGTTATTTAAGATTTTAATGTCTTGTAAATTTCCATTTCTAGAATTGTTTTTTCATAATATTGTCTTATTTGTTTGAATGATGCTAATGATTTAGTATTGTCTGAATGTTTGTAGTTTGTGAGTAATTTATTGTACAGTATAATATTTGCATGTATACTGCATGTAACTCAATAGATAAGTCATACCTCTACATATGCTGTTTGTCTCAATAACAAAATGGTAACCTGAAAACAACTTGACAATATCTCCATGAAAATTTATGATAATATGTTAATCTAATCCTGATTGAAATAAATATATTTAGGAAGTTCCAGAACTTGTATTCTACTTTTTAGCTCACCTGTCACAAAGTGACAGGGTGAGCTTTTGTGATCGCTTTTCGTCCGTCCGTCGTCCGTTGCCGTCCGTCGTCCGTCCATAAACTTTTACTTTAAATGACATCTCCTCATAAACCACTAAGCCAATTTCATCCAAACTTCACAGGAATGTTCCTTTGGTGGTCACCTTTAAAAATTGTTCAAAGAATTTAATTCCATGCAGAACTCTGGTTGCCATGGCAACCGAAAGAAAAAACTTTAAATATCTTCTTTTAAAAAACCCTAAGAGCTAGAGCTTAGATATTTGGCATGAAACATCTTCTAGTGAGTGTCTACCAAGTTTGTTCAAATAAAAGCCCTGGAGTCAAAATTGGCCCCGCCCCAGGGGGTCTTTGATTTTCCCTATATTCATATAGTAAAAACTTAAAATATCTTCTTTTAAAGAACCCAAAGAGCAAGAGCTTAGATATTTGGCATGAAACGTCTTCTAGTGAGTGTCTACCAAGTTTGTTCAAATAAAAGCCCTGGGGTCAAAATTGGCCCTGCCCCGACCCGGGTGATGTTGATTTTCCTTATATTTGTATAGCAAAAACTTAAAAATCTTCTTTGAAAAAACCCAAATAGCTAGAGTTTAGATATTAAGCATAAAACATCTTCTAGTAATTGTCTACTAAGTTTGTTCAAATAAAAGCCCTGGGGTCAAAATTGGCCCCGCCCCAGGGGTGTCATTGGTTTTAACTATATGTGTATAGTAAAAACTTAAAAAATCTTCTTTTGAAAAAACCCAAAGAGCTAGAGCTTAGATGTTTAGCATGAAACATCTTCAAGATTATGGGTGTCTACCAAGTTTGTTCAAATATAAGCCCTTGGGTTAAAATTGGCCCTGCCCGGGGGGGGGGGGGGTAGTGGAAGGAGGGGGGTAGATCATTGTTTTTCATTATATGTGTGTAGTAAAAACTTAACATCGTGAAACATCTTCTAATGGGTGTCTTCCAAGTTTGTTCAAATAAAAGCCCTGGGGTTTAAACTGGCCCCGCTCCGGGTGCCTTTATACAGGTGAGCGACCTCAGGGCCATCATGGCCCTCTTGTTTCTCCTTATTGTAACAATTTGATATTAATAAAGACAGTAAGAGAATTGGTTTTGTTAAAAATGGTCAAAAAGCAATATGTTTACTGTATGGAATTTTTGACTAAAAGACTTTTTTCATGTTTTTCAACTTAAATTTTAAGTTAAATAATAATCATTCAGTATTTTGTTAGCCTTTTTTCTTGACTGATGCAGTTTTTTTTAAGGAAAACAGAAAATAGATGGAATAACTGCAGGGATATGACCAAAAGTGAGTTAAAGTTGGCATCAAAATCAATAATAAAAAAGCATTAAAATATAACAAACAACACAAATAATATGCAAAGGCATAATATGTCATTCTAAGTTTTCACTTATTTTTCATAATTTGTGTATGAAAAAGCTCTAACAGTCTACTTAACAGTAATATTTCTTCCTCACAACCCTAAAAATCTGGTAGAAGGAAGAAAATAACAGTATGACCCATGCTTTTGTGTTTTTTAAATGTAAGACACATATGCTTTTCCTGCAACCAGTAATACTCAGCCATACATATGCTAATAGCATGATCTAGTGAAAATAGTGTAGGGTTATAGCATTCAACTGTAGATCCTGAAGTCTTAGTGTTTGAATTTTATGAGTGATGAGACTCTCTTTCAGCTTCTTCAATTAACACTGGTGCGATAATTGTTGAGGACACCTGTAAAACAGTCTCAAAGCATGTCTTGGTTCCAAATTAGGGGTAATTGGCATTAATTAGAAAATAAAAAACAAACATAGCATAAGTTAACACTGACTATTCAGTGCCTTGTCTTAAAGCTGCACACCTCCAGATGATCCAAACTATTTCAAGAAAATCAAACTTAAGAAAAATGTATCAAGATTTTAAGAAAAGTTAAATGATACAAAAATCAAGTAATAATTTACATGTTATGTGCGAATAATGACTGATTTAACAATATTTATCACCACAATTCTATTGCTTGACTTATGCAGTTTTGGCTATTTTTGCATATTTTGACCTTTATTTTGCAGTTTACATGGATTGTAAGTGCTGTTTGTAATGTGTAAATTGCCCTTTTTTTTAGTTCAATATTTTACTTCAAAATATATTTTCAAACTTATCATGAAAATTAACATGAATCTGGAGGCGTGCTGTTTTTAGAGAAATAATAATACTCTCTCCCATTCTGCAAATATCACGATATTTGAAATTGATTAACTCTAATAGCATGACCTATGCAGTTATATAGCATCATATTGCAGGATGTATCTTTGTGTCTGCACATCCTGATGATTAACTCAATAACTGCAATTAACCATCTGCTTGCCTAATTTACATCTTACCAATTTAGGACTGCTAATTTGCATCTGCGAACAAAAATTAGAACAGAATTCTAACAAAATTACCAATTAAACTAATGAGATCTGGTAATGTCTTTACTGAACTGCCTAATCATTTCAGAAAAAGAAACATTTAAGAGAGTCTTGGGCATTCCTGAGGGCTATTAAAGAAGAGCAGCAGAAAAAAGAGCCACAGACCGTCTAATTTACTTCTTTCTCCGAGAAGAAAATAATGACCTAGGACGGAAGATTTATGATCCTCTGTTATAAACTCTATTTTATATTCTCATGAGTAATTGTGTTTTTTTTTCTGGTTTAATTCTTGCTTTTATATTATGAGCATATAGGGTGTAAAAGCTTCTTTATGTTTCCACTTATTTAACTCATCCATGTTGTGTTGAATTAAACTATGAACACAGTTACGGTTAGATTCGAATTTGGAACAGTCCGTTCAATGTTTTAGGGATTTTATTTACAGAATACAAAAATCAAGATATCAGTATTATAAAGTTTGGTCAGACTGCATGATTACATGTTGTAAAATTTTTATCATTTTGGGTTTCAGCAGGTTAAGGTAGGGCTTCACGCTTTGTTATGGACACCTAGCTTTTAAAATAATGATACATCAATGACTGTTTTATATTGCTTTATACAAATATTTGCATATCATGTTGTTTTTTTTTTTAAATATTTTTCACACATATCCCTTATCCTAGTCCATTTCCTTTTATTTAAAAGTCAGGACTTTAAACTTTCTGTCAGAAAAGTATTTTATATTTTACTTTATTATTTATTTATTTTAAATGAGACTAAGAGTTCCTTTGTAGCCAAAATTAAATATACATATTAAATTTTTTCTACCCCGAATTAAATATATTTCTTAAACTGTTTAAATGAATCATATTGGTTTTTATTTTATGCCTTTTTCACATAAAAACAGTGCCTTTCAAGTAAATATAAGCTGATCTAAACTTATGTCATTATGACACATTTTTTCTTGGAGGATAGAATAAGCATTTTAATTGTCAACAAAGATCTTATAAATTTTTCACCATTTTCAACATGAATATAAGGCATGAAAAAAAAATAAAGGTTGTTGAATTTTGATAATATATATCGATGCCTTGGTGCGAAAGGGTTGTAACTCAATATTTTGAAATTATTCAGGAGAGACAAAAAACTTATTTATTCTTTTACATTCTAATAAATACTTCTTTAATTTTGTTTTTTGGCTTTCATTCATTTACTGATATATAATTGATTGGAAAGGTTATTTTATTTTGTCAGCATAAAGAGATAATTGATAAAGTTTCAGTTACAACCCTTTCGCACCAAAAAAATAAAAAAATTCAAAAAATGATTTGGTGCGAAAGGGTTGTAACTAAATTTTTGCTTTAAATTCTGATAAATGTAATGGGTCAAATGAACAGATCCAAGCTTAGTTGTGTTTAGTATGAACTAATTAAACATATTGCCTGGATATTTGCCTGGATATTTCAGTGAAAAACCTTCAAATTTTATGTTTTTAAAATAAAACTTCAGTCAAATGATTTTTTTTTAAGAAATTCACTTTATATATAATATTTTTTTCCATGTGACACACAGTTCTGATTGTCAAACCCATCATAAGTACCAAATATGCATTAACATGTATGTTATTGCAAGAATCAAAGGTAAATTTTCCCAATTCAAAATGTAAACTTACATAATGACAAAATTACCATCTAAGACACATTTATTTTTGTTAATATAAGCCTTTAGAAAGTGAGAATACTCGCATTTTATTTTAAATCTATTCTATACATAGGCTTTTCTTATTTTGAAAACTTTTGATAATTCCTAGGATGTGCTTTTGTGTACAAAATCTTTATATTTTAGCAATATCCAGGATTGTCTTTACTATTAAGCCAAAAGTATGAGAAAGATGATAATAGATGTTCTAAGCTTCTAAGCTCATGCTATTCTTACAACTTTTTACAGTCCCATTGTTTATAATTATATAAATCAGTCAGTAATTAAATGAGAAAAAAATAAGGCCTGCAAATAATAACAATTACAAAATGCAATCCCCCAACCCCAATAAAATTCACAGGGGTGCACACAAACGCACATTCAGCTGAGGAAGTGATTAACATCTTTAAGAATGATTTTAAATAGCAGATAGAATATATCTAATAATTTACTTTTATCTAACAGAAAACAAAGGGTCAATAACATATTTTACTTAATATTCTAACACGACCCGCATTTTTCCCTATTGAGCATAGAAGAACCAAAAGTGTGCGTTATTATGCAATAAAATCACTGTTTGACATTCTATATTAAGACATGTGATGTAATCATTATACACGCAAATTAACCACTAAAAATGTGACGCGCTGAAAATGAGTACAAAATGAGAAACAAATCAGTCGCAGTTTAGCTAAATACAAGGTACGGCAGCATTAAAATTTTATTTGTTGATGTCGTGTTAGAATCAAAATAATATATCCAAATCGGTGATTTTATCACTTGATAAAATTGAATGTGCATCATTATATCACTCGGACTGCGCCCTCGTAATTCCACACATCCAACCTCCAAACAGTGATTTTATTGAGCGATAAAATCACAGTTTGGGATATATTATTTCTTATATAATATACCTATTTAACTTGTATAAAGCTAGACCTACATGTAGCCTGTTTATCTGTGTAATTCAACCATACATCATACTGTTGGCTTGCAGTTTAATGGAAAGTCTTTTTATTTTGTCCCATCAGCAGATATTTGTGATTTCTCAATTTTAACACCATGAACATGTTTAGTTGAGTTTTGCTTAAATTTGTGCCAGAAGAGTTGACAGTTGATTGCATTTACTACTGCTTTCCAAACAGGCATGCAAACAAGCTTGTAACATTTTTAATCTTTGCTTTAGGGATATAATGTTAGGTTTAGATTTTTCTATTGATACTGAGAAATCCTTTAATAATTCTTTTTTAACATCTTTTATCTACATGTAGGTTTAAATTTTCAGTTATCTACACATACATAAACACCTTTGTTATATTGTAATACTTTTGTCTATACATAATTATGTATATGTATCTAAACTTACTGTATACAATATGTTGTCAAATGAAAAATTTGTTCACTTATCTAGTCAGAATATTGTCTTGCACGTAAATAAATTTTAGTACAATTTTTATACAATTTGTCTTTGACAAAACATGAAAATATTCCAAAAGTAATACATGTAAGTGATAAAAGTAAATTCATGCAAGTTTAAAACCAAATCAAGAATTGAGTAATAATTGTATAATTTAAGTTATTTTAACATTTAGTAATTAAAAAAGCATTGAAACACGAGGCTGTCGGATTTGTATGAGAGTATAAATCAGATTGCCGGTTGTTTTGATGTTCTTTCTCTTTTGTATCCTAGGCAAAAATAAACACATTCCCAGTCATCCAAGAAAAAAGTACCAAATGTATAAGCATCTAAATATGACTTTTCTACTGTTATCTCCTTCCCTGTCTCTCTCCCTGTTGTCACAATATGTAATCAAAGCACAGAAGGCGCTGAATTTGTTTGGGTCTCAGAATGTAAGAAAGGTGCAGGTTGTGAGATTATATGTATAGTGCCACCAATGCTTTCCAGCGTTTTAATTGTAGTAAATTGGCTATAAGACTAATTGCAACACTGATATTCAATCCAATGTTTATTTGACTTTAACAATTTGAAAAAAATGAGTTACCCTTACTGGGATTTGAACTCCAGACCTCTCGCTTCCTAAGCGAGCCCGAAACCCTTCAGCCACGGTGAATTTATATGTGAACGGGCTGAAGAAAACCATATTATTCTAAATTAGGGCTTGTAACGACTTTAACTGTTGTTTAACACAAATGTTAATAATCCTGGAGCTTACTATAAGCATTTATATTTATAAAGAATCAAAGGGCTGCAAGTTCTGTGGTATTTTCTGATCTTTGCAATCTAAATCAACTGTATATCTGTATGCATTTTCCTGTATAGGTTTATTTTTATGTATTATAATTCATTTTGCAAGGCACCAGAGTTTGATACATACGGAATTCTGCATAACTAGAGTTGCATCAAAAAATCATTTATGTTCATTTTTTACGACAGCCACACTTTATCCTTGCATATCATGGCTACTTCCTTAACAAAAACACTTAAAAAAGAATTTAACCAAAAAAAGAAGTTTCCTCGACTGGGATTCGAACTCGAGACCTCTCACTTACTAAGCGAGCGCGTTACTACTGTACCACGGAGAAGTTATACACAGATCTGAATAATATCAAGTCATTCTAAATTTAGAACTTCCATTGCATTTCGGGTTTGTAATCCTTTCGAGGTATTTTGTTCAGGGTAAACCTGTTGTTTAAAATTGAAGTAAATATTTTAGCGAAAATCCTCTCGCCCAAACAGCCCGACATGTAGAATCTATATATTCCACTACTCGGTTTGTGTAGTATTCGGTAATAAATAGTATTTTCATTGATAAAACTATATTCATCCGCGTAATTTGTGATTGTGCATTTATTGACAATTCTATAAGCCAACGCTATTGTTTAACTTTAAATGCGTTGTAATTTGTTGGATACTTTTAACAAAATAAAATATTTCTTTCTTTTAAATCGCTAGTTTTAAGCTGTTTTGAGAACTACTTGTTGTTAGGTTTGTCGTAAACTTCTGTGTCAGAGATTGAATGTCCGCTTTGTATTTAGTTATTTTCGATCAGAAAATACAATAAAACAATATTAGAAATCTTCGACCATTCGGGAATTACTTTGCTTGAAAATTGATGCGCCTGTCTTTGACCATCTTTACGCAGTGATCTCCCCTGAATTTTTCGGCTTTAGTGTACATACAAAAGGGAAGTAACCGCTTCAAACAAGTGGACTACTTTCGGCATTTGCAATTAACAACATTAGACTCTGAAATTTCGCTACCATTATTTGTTTGGTCTGACGACCCAAACAAATAAAAACCAGAAAAAATGAACCAGTTTAAACAAGCAAGCTTCAGACAGACAGTGAGTTAAAGCACTGTGCATGTATTGGTATGCAATTTGACTCTGACATGTTTTCAAAAGTCTCATTTATTTTGAGTTACGGTAATTTCATTTTCGTAAAACCAAAATAGGTCCATTACTTTTTCTTGCTATTTTGCAAAAACAATGCAACATTATACCATTGACAATTTTTATGTTGAGAAAAAATCACTATAATAGTACTGTTAGTAAAATGAAGCAATATACTATGATATTGTTTCTTTTACAAGCATTGGAATTGATTTATGTTTGAAATATGTGTAAGTTATTCAAATTTTTGTATTATGTCTGAATGAAAGATTAACAATTATGTAAATAACAAGGAATCAGAAGCTGAGACTGTTTTATAAACTTGTAAATTAGTTTGAAAGAAATAATCCACTAAATATTTCATAGAATATGATATAAGATATTGAGATACAACTGTTTCGCACTAGCATTTATTCAAAATATTATCAAAATGTTGGTGCAAAACGGTTGTAACTTAAGTTACAACCGTTTCGCACCAACAAAATATGTCTGTTTGAGTTACAACCTTTGGACAAATATACTTTTTTGGTAGTTTTATTTGAGCTTTCAAGTTTAATATTTTTACAACATGTGTGTATATTAATCCTACATTGAAAAACACCATAAAACCATTTTCGGTGAAATTATGAGTTACAACCCTTTCGCACCAAGGCATCGATATTTTTATAGTTAATATTAAGACAACCTTAAGTAAATTACAGCTTTTATTTAACATACTGTCAAAGGGAGGGAAGCAGATTATAGTTTTCATATGACATTCATTCAAAGGGAGAGAACTTATATATATTATTTTACATCTATGCAATAGAAATATCAGTTTTCAGTCAATTCTATACCAAAAATGCCAGTGTTGTTGATGTTATTGTATTATATTTTGTACACGAGGGAGATCTCTGGATAATAATAGTCATATAGTGATTGATGTAATATTCAATATTGTTTATTATATTATATTTACATTCAATATCACACAATTTAATTTGGCTGGTAAATTTGTCTTCCAATTATATTATCTATGCAGTTTTGGACATAATGTAGTTTATTTTTGTGATGTATGTTGTGCTTGTTAGATGTATTGTTGCTGATTATATATTATTATAGTGTTATGGTGTTGTTCCAAGTGCATGTGTATTTCCTGCAATATTCTTTTACACACTTTATACTATTCCAGACTCAATTTTTTTATTAAATTTTATCTAAGATGAACTTTAGTCTCCCTGAAACTACATAAAAATGTTAGTACTTTAGTATTTTAGTCATTGTATGTAAGTACTTTTAATTAACAGACCTTAGATATTGAAGTTGCCTTGAATTGTCTAGCAGTGCTGCATTGTTAAGAATTTCTGCAAAAAGGCAATTGCAATATAAAAAAAGCATCATTTAAATCTTGAAATTTGCAAACGTCACTTAAAAGGCAACACTATTTTATAGCAGTTCGATAATACCTCATTTACCCAATAACATGCTGAAACTGTGAAGTGTTATTGCCCAGCATTGAATATGGAATAGTTTATTCAAAGTTAAAGGCATTTCAATATCAAAATAATAGAATTGAGGTACGGACAGTGCAGGGCCTTATTAAAGCGCATAGAAGTGTAGTCTGGTCTGCCTGTATAATTTGGAAATAGGGTAATCACTTTTGGTTCCAGCCAGTTTGTTAAGCTTAAATAAAGGGCAGTTGCATTTTAAAAATGTTATCTTGGCGGCAGTTGCAATTCAATAATCACACATAAATTTGAAAAAAAAAAAATCATTATAGAGAATTACCCTTTGAAAATATTAGCTTAAGAACATTAATTATTGCAGTATAAATGCCATTTATATAGCAAAAGCAATTAGAAAATGTCAGCTGAAAGGTTATGAGCACATTAAAGGCAGTAGAAATAACAAAATCATACATTTACGTAGGATTGCAGATTGGTTGTTCACAAATGAAGAAAGTGCAACATCCACACAATTGTATAGTATGAGATATCAATGTCAAATTAAGTCTGTACTGATATAGGATGAACACGGTTCACAAGTCCTTTTAAGAACAGGGACAATAACATTTAGCGATATTATAGTTATTTTAAATGAGAGATTGTCTTCTTAAGACCATCTGCAATATTGATGTGTATAAAGCTATATCTGGCTTCCTGCAGTTGGCAGATTAATTCTTTTTATGATGGTAATAGAGATATTTTTTGTTAATCTTCTTTTGTGAAATGTCGTTAAAGGCACTCTGTTCAGACCAAAGTGCCTAAAAAGGTAAAACTTGAATTCTTATTTAGACAAACTGGTGGACCTAAAGTGACAGAATACCAAAAGTAAAGATGTAATATACTCAGAATTGAAAATATTTTTTGTGCAATTTTTAGCTCAATTTAAGTTCAAAGTATTGAAACATTTAATTTTTTTGTTAATTTTACAATAATAAGTATTATTCTGGAAAAAGAACCTGAGTGAGGGAATGACTTAAAATTTTGCACACTCATCATTGGTCCAGACCTACATCATATAGTACATTATTCTAAAAAAAAAAAAAAAAAAAAAAAAAAAAAAAAAAAAAAAAAACAACAACAACAACAACAAAAAAAAAACAACAACATTTTCAGTCCCCTTACTTTAAGGACATGAATAAACAACAAGATAAGTATATTGTTTGAGATTTAATAAACTATGATATGCCATTATGTATTTATTTGGGCATGTGCAATAAAAGATATATTTACCATGAAATATATTTATATTATTATGAAGTATTGATTTTATCTTAATATTATTTAGAAAGTAAAATATGACATTTAAAATGGAATAAGTTCCTGAGGTCAACGTCTGTGTGAATATTCCACACAAAACCTTTTCATAATTCAATGAAATGACAGTGCATATCTCAGTAATCAAATAAGAATTTTCAAAATGTCTGTTTTTATACAATTTAAATGTGCAATATGTAAAGTTTGGCATCTGTTTTGTTTTGATGAATGAGACCATTCTGACATTTTCTAAGTTTACTGAACTCTCTTAGAATTTAAAAATTGTCTTAATTTGTTTCTACTGGATAAAATTAAATTGCTAAAATTTAATTGATGGAAGAATGTTACGTATTTACAAAGTTACTGAACGTTATTTTTATCCATCTGGACATTTTATTTTATCATTTAGATTGATTAACTGTCAAAGTAAATTGAATTGTTATTCACAGATTTTGACATTATGATAGTTAATTGGTTTTATTATGTACTGGTTGGAGAGATAACTCCGACACTAAATCACATATTTTTTGCAATATATAAATTATCTTCCAGTATATTTTAATTATTGACCAACCTAAACAAAGTTCAGTTCAAGGACTTTACATTACATTATTAAAATTATGTATGAAAATGGAATCTGGTACTTCTTTAAGGTCTTGAATGAGGTATACAAAACATGGTCTTTTTATCCCACAACAGTAGATAAAGTCGACACTTAAATTTTTAAGTAAAAAATGACTGGAAAATCAGCATCAATAATTTATTTTTACATCTTATATGGTTTATCTATTTTTGTAAATATTTAAACAATTTTTCAAAAATCTTTCCCAAGTCAGTGGCTTTAGGTCAATACATTTCTAACTACCTTATTGTTAATTTAGTAAAAAGAACGTTTTGAAGCAGTTTTTGCCTACAAAAAGTTTAGGTTATTTGAAAAACATTATAAAGTTTACCAAATTTATAACAAATCATCACATTCTGTCCTGTTCCTATTACTATTAGGTGATCATGTGCTTGTTTGTTGAAAAACAAAGCTATAACAATTATATTTATCAAGTGTCGGGGTTATCTATGCGTCGGAGTTATCTCTCCGACCAGTATAGTATAATTTACACTAGGGGTAACAAATAATGGTTTAAATAAGACTGTAATAAATAGGTCATTTGCTTTAAATTTATAACACACAAGGTAAGCCAAAATCATCTTTCCTGTTTCAGCACCAAATGACCTAAATTGTGTTTGTGTGCTGTAAAACCAAACTAACAAACAAAATAGGGTCATGTTAGGTCAATGAACTCTGCACTTTGGAAAAAGACTCTTTTATTAAATTGTATATTTTTACTGAAATATTTTGTTATGGTTGGTGAAAAAAGTTTGAAATGTGATATATTTAATCCATCATTGATGTAAATCAATTATCTCATATAACATTTTAGAATAATGCCACACCAAATCCTTTATTTGTGCTTAACTCGTGTAACTTAATGACAATTCAGATTTTTCGAAATAACATTTCTTTAAACTTTTCAAGTTCTTTTTTTTTTCAAAATCATTTATATCTGTTTTCTAGTAAAGTTGGCATAGTTTTAGAATTTGTTTTTATAATGGTAACTGTAATATAGATTTTGTGGTTGTGAAAATAAATTTTATGTTGTGTCAAAGTGTATAATTGATTTTGTGATATTGTACATTTGTTGTTGTTGTTGTTGTCTAGGGTTTTTATATGTTCTGTAATTGTCATTGTTTCTGATGAACCTAGCTTTATGTGTAAAAATAACATTGCAGTGCAATATGTTATTGAATAAAATACTTATGATGGTTTTCCATAAGTAAGCATTTTGTCTCAATCAAAACATGCAAAATACCGTCACCTTATTATAAGAGCCTTTTATTGGTTTTATCTTTATTTAAGAGTAGCTTTGCATCGTAGTGAAGTAACATATTTTGTTTGTCCTCTGTCAATTAAAACTAAATTTATTTTTTCAATGCATTGTTTATAGAAAAGCAGTTTTAGAAAAGTTGTTCATGGATTGATTATAAAATTGAAGTTTGACAATGTCAGTCATTTAATACAGCTTGTAAATTTTTCTCTTTATTTTCATTATAATTCCTGTTAGGTTGCTGTTAGGGAGATTGAAAATGATTGGCAAGTTTGTAAATGCTATGATGGATTGTTTATCTAAATGCAGATGAAAATTATACATATTATACATTTGTTTATTAGCTCACCTGTCACAAATGACAGGATGAGCTTTTGTGATCGCTTTTCGTCCGTCGTCCGTCCGTCGTCCGTCCGTAAACTTTTACTTTAAATGACATCTCCTCATAAACCACTAAGTCAATTTCATCCAAACTTCACAGGAATGTTCCTTTGGTGGTCACCTTTAAAAATTGTTCAAAAAATTTAATTCCATGCAGAACTCTGGTTGCCATGGCAACCGAAAGAAAAAACTTTAAATATCTTCTTTTAAAAAACCATAAGAGCTAGAGCTTAGATATTTGGCATGAAACATCTTCAAGTTTGTTCAAATAAAAGCCCTGGGGTCAAAATTGGCCCCGCCCCGGGGGGTCATTGATTTTCCCTATATGCATATAGTAAAAACTTAAAAAATCTTTTTTTAAAGAACTCAAAGAGCTATGGCTAAGATATTGAGCATCAAACATGTTCTAATAGGTGTCTACCAAGTTTGTTCAAATAAAAACCCTGGGGTCAAAATTGGCACTGCCCCGGGGGTCATTGATTTTCCTTATATGTGTATAGCAAAAACTTAAAAAATCTTCTTTGAAAAAACCCAAATAGCTAGAGTAAAGATATTAAGCATGAAACATCTTTTAGTGAGTGTCTACAAAGTTTGTTCAAAGAAAAGACCTGGGGTCAAAATTGGCCCCGCCCCGGGGGTTATTGATTTTCTTTATATGTGTTTAGCAAAAACTTTAAATCTTCTTTGAAAAAAACCATATAGCTAGAGTTTAGATATTAAGCATGAAACATCTTCTAGTAAGTGTCTACAAAGTTTGTTCAAAGAAAAGCCCTGGGGTCAAAACTGGCCTGGCCCCAGGGGTGTCATTGTTTTTAACTATATGTGTATAGTAAAAACTTAAAAAAAATCTTCTTTTAAAAAGCCCAATGAGCTAGAGCTTAGATGTTTAGCATGAAACATCTTCTTATGGGTGTCTGCCAAGTTTGTGCAAATAAAAGCCCTTGGGTTAAATTGGCCCTGCAACGTTGGGGGGGGGGGGGGGGGGTGGGGGTTGGGGGGGGCCTATATACAGGTGAGCGACCTCAGGGCCATCATGGCCCTCTTGTTTTTTTTTGTTTCCAAAATGAATAAAAGCATCTTTGTATGTTAAAAATATACTATCGGATATCCTGAAAAGGTTTTTAAAGATCCTGTAACTCAAATTTTTGTATGTTTTTTTTTATATAATAAATATGATGCTCAAATGAAGATTTATCAGTATTGAAAGTTCCAAAAAGCTTTATTTGTTAAGATATTATCAAATTTCCATTTCATGTAAATAAAGGGATGTTGTTAGAAATTTATTTTCTATAAAGTCTAAGCCAAACTTTTCAATAAGAAATGAATGCATATATTTTAATGATTACATATAATGCGTATAAACATTTGCAGTACATATTTAACATATTCTTGGATGTTTGAAAATTATTTTAGAAGAATAATTATATACTGTATATAAGATTTCACTTCAACATACAGGATCTTTAATGCTTTTCTTTGTTAATGGTTTCTGTTGTTTAAAGTATTCACTGAAATCAATATATTATAACATTGCTAATTATTATAAAACCAGGTTTGTTTGTGCAATACAAAAGAAAACTGTACGACCCTTTTTTAGCTCACCTGTCACAAAGTGACAGGGTGAGCTTTTGTGATCGCTTTTCGTCCGGCGTCCGTCCGTCGTCCGTCCGTCCGTCGTCCGTCCGTAAACTTTTGCTTTAAATGACATCTCCTCATAAACCACTGAGCCAATTTCATCCAAACTTCACAGGAATGTTCCTTTGGTGGTCACCTTTAAAAATTGTTCAAAGAATTTAATTCCATGCAGAAATCTGGTTGCCATGGCAACCGAAAGAAAAATCTTTAAATATCTTCTTTTAAACAACCCTAAGAGCTAGAGCTTAGATATTTGGCATGAAACATCTTCTAATGAGTGTCTACCAAGTTTGTTCAAATTAAAGCCCTGGGGTCAAAATTGGCCCCGCCCCAGGGGGTCATTGATTTTCCCTATATGCATATAGTAAAAACTTAAAAAATCTTCTTTTAAAGAACTGTAAGAGCTAGAGCTTAGATATTTGGCATGAAACATTTTCTAGTGAATGTCTACCAAGTTTGTTCAAATAAAAGCCCTGGGGTCAAAATTGGCCCCGCCCCAGGGGGTCATTGATTTTCCCTATATGCATATAGTAAAAACTTAAAAAATCTTCTTTTAAAGAACCCAAAGAGCTAGAGCTAAGATATTTAGCATGAAACATCTTCTAATGAGTGTCTACCAAGTTTGTTCAAATAAAAGCCCTGGGGTCAAAATTGGCCCCACCCCTGGGGGTCATTGATTTTCCCTATATGCATATAATAAAAACTTAAAAATCTTCTTTTAAAGAACTGTAAGAGCTAGAGCTTAGATATTTGGCATGAAACATCTTCTAGTGAATGTCTACCAAGTTTGTTCAAATAAAAGCCCTGGGGTCAAAATTGGCCCCGCCCCAGGGGGTCATTGATTTTCCCTATATGCATATAGTAAAAACTTAAAAAATCTTCTTTTAAAGAACCCAAAGAGCTAGAGCTAAGATATTTAGCATGAAACATGTTCTAATGGGTGTCTACCAAGTATGTTTAAATTAAAGCCCTGGGGTCAAAACTGGCCCTGCCCCAGGTGTCATTGATTTTCCGTATATGTGTTTAGCAAAAACTTAAAAAACTTCTTTGAAAAAAACCAAATAGCTAGAGTTTAGATATTAAGCATGAAACATCTTTAAGTAAATATCTACAAAGTTTGTTCAAATAAAAGCCCGGGGGTCAAAACTGGCCCTGCCCCAGGGGTGTCATTGTTTTAAACTATATGTGTATAGTAAAGACCTTAAAAAATCTTCTTTTAAGAAACCCAATGAGCTAGAACTTACATGTTTAGCATGAAACATCTTCTTATGGGTGTCTACCAAGTCTGTTCAAATAAACAAATAAAAGCCCTTGGGTAAAAATTGGCCCCGGGGGGGGGGGCTATATACAGGTGAGCGACCTCAGGGCCATCATGGCCCTCTTGTTTAAATTATATTTTATAGATCTATATTTATATAAAAGATGCTGTGAAATAAAAAAAGACATAATGAACTTGCATATCTTTTAAATTAGTGCCTTAATAATTATTTATATAATAATAACAGAAATTTTTATGTAAACTATGTTATTGTTGTTTCCTTTTTGGATATTTTATATTTGTTATTGTTTCCCTTACACCCAGCGTGTTTACCAAAGTATTAGGTATTTCCTCTCTCATGTTTATTGTGTTTACTTGTGTTTTAAAAGCTTTGTTCTAAATATTGTTTATGTTTTATAATAAAATTCCTTTCAGAAAAAATATGTTGTTGTTTGTTAACCTTACGTTTTTTCCTCTATAATTTGTGTACTGTTGTAACATGGGTTACATCTGCGGATGTTTCTAAATTCAAAATTTTACCATTTCATGTTTAAATGTTGAATTCTGCTTAAGCCTGTGCTAGGGGGCGTGGACGGTAGTTTGCAATTGACAGTACCGTCCATGAACAGGCTCAATCAAACCGAGCCTGCAACATTTTCAATTTTGATGTGTTGAGCTTTCTTTAGGGATTCTTATTTTTAGCTCACCTGTCACAAAGTGACAGGGTGAGCTTTTGTGATCGCTTTTCGTCCGGCGTCCGTCCGGCGTCCGTCCGTAAACTTTTGCTTTAAATGACATCTCCTCATAAACCACTGAGCCAATTTCGTCCAAACTTCACAGTAATGTTCCTCTGGTGGTCACCTTTAAAAATTGTTCAAAGAATTTAATTCCATGCAGAACTCTGGTTGCCATGGCAACCGAAAGAAAAATCTTTAAATATCTTCTTTTAAACAACCCTAAGAGCTAGAGCTTAGATATTTGGCATGAAACATCTTTTAGTGAGTGTCTACCAAGTTTGTTCAAATAAAAGCCCTGGGGTCAAAATTGGCCCCACCCCAGGGGGTCATTGATTTTCCCTATATGCATATAGTAAAAACTTAAAAAATCTTCTTTTAAAGAACCCAAAGAGCTAGAGCTAAGATATTTGGCATGAAACATCTTCTAGTGAGTGTCTACCAAGTTTGTTCCAATAAAAGCCCTGGGGTCAAAATTGGCCCCGCCCCGGGGGGTCATTGATTTTCCCTCTATGCATATAGTAAAAACTTAAAAAATCCTCTTTTAAAGAACCGTAACGGCTAGAGCTTAGATATTAAGCATGAAACATCTTCTAGTGAATGTCTACCAAGTTTGTTCAAATAAAAGCCCTGGGGTCAAAATTGGTCCCGCCCAGGGGGTCATTGATTTTCCCTATATGCATATAGTAAAAACTTAAAAAATCTTCATTTAAAGAACCGTAAGAGCTAGAGCTAAGATATTAAGCATGAAACATCTTCTAGTGAGTGTCTACCAAGTTTGTTCAAATTAAAGCCCTGTGGTCAAAATTGGCCCCACCCCGGGGGTCATTGATTTTCCCTATATGCATATAGTAAAAACTTAAAAAATCTTCTTTTAAAGAACCATAAGAGCTAGAGCTTAGATATTTGGCATGAACATCTTCTAGTGAATGTCTACCAAGTTTGTTCAAATAAAAGCCCTGGGGTCAAAATTGACCCCGCCCCAGGGGGTCATAGATTTTCCCTATATGCATTATAGTAAAAAACTTAAAAAATCTTCTTTTAAAGAACCCAAAGAGCTAGAGCTAAGATATTTAGCATGAAACATCTTCTAATGAGTGTCTTACCAAGTTTGTTCAAATAAAAGCCCTGGGGTCAAAATTGGCCCCGCCCCAGGGGGTCATTGATTTTCCCTATATGCATATAGTAAAAACTAAAAAAATCTTTTTTTAAAAGAACTCAAAGAGCTAGAGCTAAGATATTTAGCATAAAACATGTTGTAATGGGTGTCTACCAAGTATGTTCAAATAAAAGCCCTGGGGTCAAAACTGGCTATGCCCGGGGGGGGGGGGGGGGGGGTCATTGATTTTCCTTATATGTGTATAGCAAAAACTTAAAAATCTTCTTTGAAAAAACCCAAATAGCTAGAGTTTAGATATTAAGCATGAAACATCTTGAAAAGTAAATATCTACAAAGTTTGTTCAAATAAAAGTCTGGGGGTCAAAACTGGCCCTGCCCCAGGGGTGTCATTGTTTTTTAACTATATGTGTATAGTAAAAACTTAAAAAATCTTCTTTTAAAAAACCCAATGAGCTAGAACTTAGATGTTTAGCATGAAACATCTTCTTATGGGTGTCTACCAAGTCTGTTCAAATAAACAAATAAAAGCCCTTGGGTAAAAATTGGCCTGGGGGTGGGGGGGGGGCCTATATACAGGTGAGCGACCTCAGGGCCATCATGGCCCTCTTGTTCTCTATTTTAACAGTTTGAAGAAATGATTGTACATATAAAAAGTCATTATAATATACTGTTTAATTTAAACTTTACCTCGCTAAACATTATAAATGGATTGGTAATTCTTCAGTATAACAGCCCCCACCCCCATCCAAAAAAAAAGAATCACAAAAAAAATTCACTGGACAAATTTCAGAATAAGAACTTTTTAAAGAACTTACTGAATAGCAAACAGTTCAGACTGATCATAAAATTAAAGTTTTGTTTGTTTACTTTTCTTTTAAGTACACATGTTTCGCAAAAACCACACTATTAAAATAGCTGAATCATTTCTTAGCATGTGTAATGTTTTGTACAATTTATTGAATCTATGACTTGGTGTACATAAATTTAAACATGTGATCTAGGATGATTTGTATTGACAACAGTTTAGCTCCCAATGCAAAGGTGAGTAAAACGTTTGTTTCTCAAGTTGTTGAACTATTTTATAGTCATCATGAAAAAGTATGGCTTTATTTTTGATATTGTGCTTTTTGAATGTTGTATTAAAGTGTACCTTTTTTGTATATACATTCGTATTAGTATAGTTTTTTTCCTATGATAATTCTATTATTGTTGTAGTCTTTTGATGGAGATCCTTGTACTTAAATTTTGTGTTCTTTTAATTTCATACACATAAATGAATTACATTGAGCTCTCAATTAGTGACTATGTCATTAAGTCTTCGTCCTCATCGAATATATTTGACAGGTGTTTTTTTTTCTTCAGAAACGTAAGACTTTACGACAGACAATGCAGAACCAGAGGGAGAGCTTGAACAGGGTAAATTCCATTGCTGCAAAACCTGGAGTGATTGATAATAACAGTACATTAAATGCTGGAATACATAGATCAAGTCTTAAACAGCCAGGTATTGTTCGGGATTTGGATATTTTATTATGATTTTATTACCTTCCATTAAAGGTTAAAGCCTTTATATGGGTAATTATACATGTATTTCCAAAACATCAAACTTTAAAAAAAGTTCATTATTTGTAGTAAAAGAAAGTAGGTAAATCAAAATCCAAAATTTTCTCATACTACTAGAACGTAAAATATTGACATTTGTGAGCAATTCACTACGTATATATCCCACTATATCTCCCCAATAATTCTCACAGTAAGAGACTTTCTAGATATTTTTGACTTATTTGAAGTATTTCCTGGTCAGTCTGTATTGATCATATTGACAAAATGATCAAAATGACTTTGATGTTCATACTTAAAACAGTAACATGAATCTGTTGTATTAGTAATGGTAAAAGTTCAATAAGGGGAAAAATATTATGCATATTATAATATTGAAGGGACCTTAAACACTATAAAAATGAAGAAAGAACATATTTATGTAAGGTAAAATATGTTATATATATTTGTAGGATCAAGCAACTCGCCACCTATCCTGAAACCTAAGGTTACCATACAGAGTGGACGTGGAGTTGCACCATCTCCAAGTATAATGCTAACCAACCCAGCTTTCTCGGCTTCCAACAGATCTGATTTTGTGTAATTTGAACTCTTTAATTGCAGTAACTTTTTGAGATCTTTGATATAGTCTAGAATAGTGAGTGTAAATTTAGGTATATTAAGTAATTCTAGATCTGTGTGTAATTTATGATTCTTGTGGTCATTTTTGTATATAAATGCAATAAAAAATGTGTTCATGAATTATCTTACTGCAGTTACTTATGAGAAACCTCATAATACATATATCTATATCTACAAATAGAATTACAAACAAATATTTTATTTCATTTTCTAATTTAGATATGTAACCCAATAAAGACTTTAACATAGAGAATGTGTTTTTAAAAAAGTTCTAAAAGATATAACGTGTTCATTTGTTTCATTATGCATTACCATGGAGGCTTGCTTAGTGAATACAGCTCAGTAATGCCCCCCTGTTACTTATGTTTGAATATGAAACAGAACAGAAAGCAATAATTACCTTTTACAAAAGTCTTTCATCAAAAATGTTAATCTTCTTTAAAACATAATGTTGATTAACCCTCTTCCAGAGTGTAAATATAAGGTTGTGTCTCTTTAAATGACTGTAGTTTTGTATGTATATATTTTACAATTTATTCAGAATATATATCAATTTATTAATTGTTGTACATTGTAACATAAAGTATTTGGCCAAAAACCTGAAAGCATTGTTGGTACCAAAGTTTTTGTATATATTTGACCATACATGTTCATTATTTGTTCTGATTACTTATTCGTACAAACTGCTAATGAATTTGCTAAATTGCTAGACTAACTTGTTTTTGGGGGTTTTATGTGCTTTCATTAATTAGGTGTTTGGTTTTGGTCGTGGAAAAAATTTATACAGATCTTTCTGTATAGATAGTGCATACAGGCGCAATCCTTCACCATTTAAGCTTGACAGTCAGTTGGTTTATGGACTAACGCTCATACATTTCACTGAGATACTAAGTTGTTTTTTTAGATCCCTTGGACATTTTCAACTTGTATTAAAGTGAATTGTTGGACATTTGCCCCCGCTCGTTTTTAATGTATTAAAATAAAACCCTGTATGAAAAAAACAGCTCGTACAGTTGCCCCTTGGAAGAAAGTCATAAATATTATTTTGCGGAGCTTTTGAACCATGCTCAGACACTGCCAGTGTGACCTTTGCATAAATTGCTAAATGACTGTTAATGGGCTGCGTTTTATGAAAACCAAAACCAATCTAATGTTTAGGAGTTCTAACGTTTACATTCTTAAACAGCTCGTTCCATGGTATAAGTTTACTAGTTATGATATTGTTAAGTTTTGCTCAATTTTAATTTAATTTCTTTTATTTCAATATATAAAACTTATTGCTTCACTTATTGTTCCATATTTTGCCATTTTATTTGCTCAAATGAATTTAATTGTAAGATAGTTGTCAATATAAAGAAGAAAAAATGCATTAAAAAATCAATTACCAACAAGGGTTAAACTTACAGCATTTGAAGATAAGGAATTTTAAGATTTTACCAGATTTAAATATAAAAGATAGTTTGATAGAAATTGTTATTATTTCTATCAATACAATGTATTATGTGTTGATGTTATTATAGTTTTTTTGTTTGAAACAGGATTTTATCGAAATATAAACAGTAACTTTACAACTTTACCTGTCTATATTCCATTTAAATCTTTAGTATTAAACTGTTTTACTAATGTATTATAGTTAATAAAAACTTAACTCATATTTGATGTCCTTTTTATTTTACCCTTCTTCATTTTACAATCATACTGTGACCTATTTATATAGACTGTTCATTAAACCCCCCCTCCCAGATGTGTTAACAATTTTAGTCAGAAATACGATATTTCGTTCTTACATGCCATTTCATTTCCTTTTGTTATCTCACTATAACTGCAAGATGTGTTCTTTATATTTTCATAAATTTTATCTTCAGGACTTACATAGAAATCTTCTGAAATTGTAATTGAGGACAGAAAATAGAACATAGAAAATTTTAATTAGGGATATAAAAGCTTGACAACGATTGCAAAAATTGCGAATGTCTTTTCACAGAATAATATCGTCATATACCTTACAATATTTTAATAGGATTTACTAAAAGTGATATCAAAAGAGTTTGGCTTATGTCATTAGTTTTTTCATCAACATTCTTATAAACTTTGTTTTAAATTTTCTTATCAATTTTGTAAAAAAGAAGAGAAGAAATGAGTGGTTGGGGATTATGGTTCTTCGCATTAATTTTATATTTCAGATCTTGCCGTGCCACCGCCTTGCAAACTTTAAAGAAATTATGTTTACAGTTCCTGGCTTAACATACAATTTAAATTACAAATGTTTTTAGATATGTATTTCTGTCTAATTTGGAGTTATCGCATCTAGGAAATCGTTTTGACGAAAAGAAATAGGCTATTATACATTAATTGGATGATACAGCGCCTATGTAATTTATTGAATTATTTTATGTTTCTATGCAAGGGTACAGTAAACAGCTATGTTTTTCATATATTTTTCTAAATAGCCGGTTTAACTTATGCTGAGACGGCGTTTGTATCTTAGGAGTTACATACATATAAATCTGTCGGGGGAGTGGAGGAGGAGGAGTAGTTCTGGTATTATATGCCTGATCTCAACTTACGAATGTGATCGTGGACAAGAATCACCTAAATGTATTTTACAATGTAGAAGGCTTTGTCTGAATTTTGTTTTCTGCTGCAAATTAAAAGCGTCTGACTGTGGAGTATATTGTGTTCAGTTTTAATATAACACTTCGGCTCAGTTTGAGTTTTTGTTTATATCTGCATGTTGCTGATGTTTATTTGTTTGTTTGATTGGGTTTTACGTTTTACCGAAACGGTATACCGGTGGAGGAAGACCTCAGGTGCCCTTCCGTGATAATTACAGGCACGATAGAGGGCACCTGAGTAGCCGTAAGCTAGCTGGATAGCTTCCGCACATGAACTAATCCAAAGTCTCTGTCGGGATTCGAACCCACAGCGGTAATCGGCAAGTGATGTTGCATGGAGACATTTTCAAAAGAGACATTTTCAAAAAGAGAAATGTTACATTATAACAATTTATGAAGTGAAATTAATTCTGCACGCCTCCGGATGAGCCTCCTTTTTCAAGAAATTCAATCTTTTGAAAAATGTTTATAAAGTATAAATATTCAATATTTAATTAATTATTTACATGTTATGTGTGGTTAATAAATGATTTTGCAGTATCAACCACTATAATTCTGCGTTACTAATGCAGTCAGAGGTATTTATGTATATTTTGACCTCTTGGTAAATTACGTGGATTGTAATTGCCGTTTCCAATGTGTAAATTACTTTCTTTGTTCACTTCACAATATTATTCTTCTAAATACATTTTTTTTTTAAAATATAACATTTTGAGATGCCCCAAACGAATCACGTGTCCTTTCTTGTCTGCCTCCAATTATGCTTAACAAATTAAGAGTTTAACCCGCTGATATGTGTGTAATGGATTTTAATGTGCATGATGGCCTTACGTGCTGGTCTGGCGCTTGACCGGTCGCAAAGGCTAGTTACTTTAGGTTCTAGAAGTCATTCTGTAGAATCAATTAAAGATAGTCCATATCCTGCTAAATATTTATGTAATTGTCTTGCCCAACTTTTCATAAAATATGCTAGTTTGTCTACAAGGCTTTTCACTTTTGGTTCTATGATAAACAAAATGAGTCGTCGATTGGTTGATTAATTTTATTTGGATTTAATACACACAATGCTACACATTTTGAATTTCATAAAATCTCGGTGAATAACGGAAATAACGGGTAAGCAAGGTCCGGTCTGATCAGCAGTTTTGTGTTTATCGCATATTTTCATAACATCACGTTATGACAATATGAATATCAAACAACTGTTAAAATTGTGTGAAAGTTCGTTTAAATTTCTCTTATTTACACTGGTTTATTACAGATTTTCACAATAATAATCAATAAGACAAAATGGTAGCACGTCGTGTGCACTAATTTCCATGGCAGTTGATTGTCTCATTATGTCCCAGGTAAAATGAACAAAATAAGATGCTTCTTAATCAGTTACGGGATTGCTGCTGAACAAACTCAAGGTTTCAAAAAGCTCTCATAATGTGAAACGAGGTTAGGTTAAATTATCAACTTATTTAAGATTTGAAATGAAAATAACAGCAAATTCTTCACACAAACAGTAGAGATTTCTTATCAATATAAATATATCACAAATGGTATAACTAATCCCAGTTTACTTATACAATGAATAATAATAATAATAATAATAATAATAGTAGTAGTAGTAATAATTATCCAATATTTTCAAAA
Organism: Ruditapes philippinarum; assembly: GCF_026571515.1. NCBI lineage: Eukaryota > Metazoa > Mollusca > Bivalvia > Venerida > Veneridae > Ruditapes > Ruditapes philippinarum. The sequence goes on from NW_026856188.1 coordinate 76,359, forward strand.
AAGTTGTTCTTTCTGTATTGTTGAACATTTTTTCAATCTCATCTTAAAACTTGAAATACAACTGGTAAAAGAAGGACGCACAACGGCTTGTTTCCAATGGGTCACGTGTTAAAGTACAAATATATATCAAAACAAGCAATCATAACACCATCAATCATATTTAAAAGGATTCCCAATAAAATGTTTGACATTTACGTGTGGCAGTATCATATTTAATGTGCAATGCTTCTTTTCATTGACAAAGATAATAAACTGAATTTAAATATATCCATAAAATTGTGATAGTTGAATAAAACCTAAGCTTTGTGCTTACGTATGTTATGAATATTATAAGATTATGAAACTGTCTTACAAACGATCGATCTAATATATTTAAAAATAATTGACAAACATTATATAGCATTCAATTTTTCAAGTAGAAATTGCAAATAAAAAACTAAAGAGCTAAACATCAGGATATCAAAACACATCGTTATTGTAACAATTTAAAATTAACCAAAATAAAGAAAAAGATGATAAAAACAACGCAGTTATAAGAATTCAAAATAATGAAACAAAGTTCTAAAAATAATAAAAATACAATGGTACTACATGTACAAGAATGCAAAATTATGAAGAACAACTACAAAAAATAAAACTATGCAACAACAAGAAATCGAAAATAAGAACATAAAGATGTTGATGGTGATAAAATAACAATAATAAATCTTCAAAAGTTAAAACAACAACTGTATTATAAGCATTTAAAAAGATTAAAGAGATAACGCCTGTGTGATAATTCTAAAAATGAAACATAACTTTTAGAAATAAAATGCCCAAGACTTTTTAAGAATTAAAAGGAATGAAAACTCCAGAAGATAAAAGCGGTTAGTTATTGTAAGATGTAATAATTCAATACAAGAGCGATCAGTGATCACATGTCTCGCCTCATGATGACCAATTTCATGTTGGGACAAGTTTTGTGACAGACGGACAGATAGATGGACAGTGCACAACTAGACTTGTTACTGATAATTCCTGTAAAGTTTGGATAAAATTGCACCAGTAGTTTATGAGGAGTAGTCCGGGCAAGCTTTTGTGTATCTGGCAACACACAGAGAAAAAACACCTTTTTATCAAAGGGCCATTACTCTGCCAAAAATCATTCAACCGGAAAATCCGTGCAATATGCGCAACAACTTGAGCTACAGATCAATCCTGTAAAGTTGCATTGAAATTGCATTAGTGTTATAAGAGAAGTAGTCCGGACAAACTTTAAAAATAAAAATTATTAAAGGGCCATAACTCTGACAAAAATCATTGAACCGAAAAATGCTGACAATATGCACAACTAAACTTGGTACTGATCATTCCTGTAAAGTTTGGATAAAATTGCACCAGTAGTTTATGAGGAGTAGTCCGGACAAGTTTTGTGACGGACGGACGGACAGACAGACGACGGAGAAGTGATCCCTATATGTCGCCACTACTCCGTAGAGGCGACACAAAAATGAGATATATTTTACGTCGCATCAACAAAGTTTAGGTCATTTTGCGACTTTGGAGCTTTACTAGTGGAAGAAAACATCTGCTGCCACTCCGTGTATTATTCCTGGCAAAACGGGCACCTAAGTAGAACCATCGACGTTCCGTAAGATAGCTAGATAGTTTCCTCACATGAAAGGGATTTGAACCAACAACGGTGAAGGGCAGGTAGTTTGAAGAAACGACCTTAGCACACGGCCAAGGACGTCCCTAAGGAAATAAAGCTCCAAGAAAATACAGTGAATTGTAAAAATTAGAACTGATGAAATAAAGCTTCAAGAAATTAAATCACATAATAATTGTTAGAAAACAAAACAATGAAACAAAGCTCCAGAAGATAAAATAAAAAAAAACAATTCGATTTATATATTATCTAGTAATAAAGAAAAGAAAAGGATAGAAAAGAAAAGAAAAGAGAAATCCCAACATACCAAAGCAATTGTAAGCATTTATATAGCGTTACTGGGTAGAGTCATTTGTATGACAAAAAACAGTTAAAAAGTCACAGTTTTGTTTTAAACATTCATATCAGTGACACAGCCGTGATAATTTCAACATATTGTATACATTCTATAACATTGTTTCACTCCTTATGAAATGTTACCAAAGAATTTCAAGCGCTTGCACCATATGATCTTCCAGTATAATTAATTGTTGAAAATTTGACTAAAAATGGTTATTTTGCCTATAAATGTTTGCACTTCTAAGTAAGGGCAAACTTAAAATATGCATTTACATGTAAATATTTCTATATCTTATTAGTAGTATTTCCATACTATTATTAACATATCTATAGTACAGATGTTAAAAATTATTTTTAATATTTAGAAAACGGTAAACACTAGATATACACTAAAATCTAATTGTTGTTAACATATAACAAATAATTAAGTTTGTTGTGTATATAACACTATGTCGGTAGGCCTAATGTACATACATGTTTACTAAGTACATTGGCACAAGTCGGACAGTAGAAATTGGTCAAGCAAAGCACATATTTTATACATGTCAGTTATTTGTGGCTTATTGTGACCGGGAGGGTTGTTGTCGTTCCGCCCTTATGCACAGCTGAATACCGAGAATCAACCTAGTCAGTATATTTTTGCACACAAGTTCTGTCATTTCTAAATATTGGATATCTTATAGGTTTGAGTTCCCGAGATGTGTGTTAATCGGTTAAGCTGATTTGATTGGCAAACATTTGAATGCATGATCAATTAACCCCGATGACCCGAATAATTAACTGACCCTTAAAAATAAGGCGCGCACGCTGTCCAAGTGCGCACTTCCACTGAGAATTCGCTTTTCACGTTAGATCAAGTTTGCCAATTTAGCGTCAGGGCGGCTAAGTTACGTACTTTTCTGTTCCTTATCTAACTTTAAGGAAACGAAGAGCTTTATCATTCTTTGAAATTAATTCTATTTATAAACGCGTATTAATTGACAATATCTAACCGATAATAAAACAGAAATTGACTTTGAATTAGTGTCTTAACTCCCTTGCTTGAGCCAGTGTAAAAAAGTCCACTAGACACAACGCGGTCATCAAAACATGTGCTACATGTGTATCCAAACTGATTCATTCCAGGCGTTTAACAATACTTCATACTTCTCAAAAAAGCTTTTCCCTTTGCATCAAATTATAGCGTAATAGTTTTATAGAAACATTTTTCATTAACGTTCCAAGAGTTCTGCTGCATTTTAAAATAAAATGTTCAATGTTATCGTTAATGTAGTGTTTTTTTTTCAACATGAATTTTCTACATCCGAACTTCACATTTTTTTTGGTCAAAATATGACCCAACATTAAGGTACAGTGTAGCTACAATGCAACTTTATTTACAGTCACTCATAAAACACATGTTAAACAGTGATCAACTACGTGCTACATTTGACAAAATATTTTTAATTTTCCTCTGTCTTTCTGCCAAGTTTGTCCAAAATTGCCGCTAACTGATTGTCTACATGTTTCATACGTGTCTCCAGAATTGTCTCCAACTGATCGTCTACATGTTTCATACGTGTCTCCAACTTGGTTTCAAGAGCTTTCATTTTTGTATCTAATCGGGCAACTGCAATTGAAGTGTCATCCTGTAAATAAAGTAAATACCGTTCTTAATTAAGTAAGTAAGTAAGTCATTAGATTAGTGAAGAAATATAAATACCTTGCGTATGATTATTTTAATCAATCTGCAAACACAAAATGGACCGTTTAAAACATGAAAAACCTTACCAATCTAACAGATATTTAACTTGATACGCCCAGTTATTTTTATTAACGTTACATTAAAAATATTCATACAGTTTTGCTAACAATATATTAGAAGACGATACTATTTTTCACCAGAAGTTTCAGCTGATTATTAAAGATAGAACATATGCACACATTTATTTATATACAATGGGTAAATAAACACCCATAGTACTACAAGTTGTTTTAACATTCGAAAGAAATTTGAAAATGTTTAAATGGATACGTTCATTCAATTTCTTTCGATTTACCGAAACCCCATATTTCAAACCCATAATTGAGAGTAGCTGTAACAAAGGCGTCAAATAGCTGGCAAATAACGCTAGGTTTAAGATTTAATCCTTTGATATTATACATCAAAACATTAAAAGCAATAAGACCTTCACCAACCAATGTTTTTTGGTTTAGTACAAATATACCTGTTTAAACAAAATCCAAATTGAATGAAAGTCCAACATTCATCACGTTGAAAAGGGTCTTTTTTCTACAAACAATAATTTTTGTCTTAAAAGCATTCACATCCAGACGCCATTTATTACAATATGTGTACTGCAATATCCGGCTATTCTGTTAGTCGTTAACAATATCGCCTCAAATAATCATGACGTCTGCAAATTGCCTCAGCTTCCGTATTTAATGTTGTATGTATCTAGCTTTGTAAACTTGAAAATAAGTATAAAAATCTTCAACTGACAATGAATTACTTTTTTGTTTTAGAGGAGTGGGTTCGAATCCAACAAGGCGCCATACGCGAGCCTATCAGAAGCATGAGGAGACGATGTCAGGCCGTAATCAACGCAAACAGTCACCACACTTGATGTGGACAACTCACTATCATATCCATTCCACTTGTATCACCCATGCACAAAAACATAAAAAGCCACCCTTATCCGGATAAAAACGTTGTCACGCTTGAGTGATTAATCAAAACTTAAACAATTCCAACAAATTAACACACTTTATATCAAAAGTTCAAAAATATCACTTTTACCTAATTAATTGTTGGATACCCTTGAAATATATACAGTAGTGATCCCTATCAAATTTTGAGTAGTAATATATCTAAGCTCGTGACATGAACAAAACAGACCAGACATTTTATTTTAGACTTGTACATAGGACAACGCTTTGCAAATAGATAAACAATTTTTATACACACTAAATTTTAAATGTGCTTTCATAAATAATGCTATGAAAAGTAAGTGACAAAGCGGGACCAATTTTGTCCTCTCTTTTAAATTAAATATTTAAATTTGTAAATTTGTCAACAAGGTGATAAAATATGCTAAAATGCTTAAAAAGTGTGCTTTTTGAAAAGAAAATTTTAATGTACTTTCGTATATATAACTGTATGTACAAAGGTGAATACAATTTTGACCATATATTGGCAGTAATTATATGACTTTTGTAGTTATAGTAAAAAAAATTCAAACAAACACAGTTTACCACTACATGTTTCTTCAGTTGATATGATAAATATATAACAATGAACATGACTTTTGTAAATAATTTAAAGGTGTTGCTTCAACACCAAATGCCATAGTTTTGATTACAAATACTAAGGCGATTTTGATATAAGTCTTTGTAAGCTGCGTTATTCATACAACCTTTGTAAGGAAACACAAGGTGATACTGCATGTCCTGTGCGTTATAGTTTCAGAATGTAAGTTTTCTTTTTAAATATTTCATGTTCAAAGATTGAACTTACCATTACATAATTATAATTATAAAGATATTAAATAATTGTAGGTTTAATACTGAATTTAATGAACGAGTTGAATAAAATTATATTACGCATGCCTCTGGCGAGGAAAATATTATTATATTCATTGAGTGCAGTAAATTCAGTAATGGAACTATACGAATATATTATTCCACTTATCACACATGCTAAATAAAGACTATTTCAAGTGCAAATTAATATTTTTGTCATTGACACGCCAATAGTGTAACGCTTACAATTTGCGCGTCTTTACCCTATGTTTAAAGAACGCAAATGACGTCATATCACAATATATGCACTGCCGTACAATACCATTTTTACGTAGTCGCAAAATCGGCACAGGTATTTGATAAATAACTTTAGTAGAGTCTTTATCTTTCGTGTGATTATTGGTTCGAGTTCATTATCTAATTCGGGAAAGGCTTTGTTTAATAAACGATGTTAATAACGACTAGGAACGACCTCGACAGACAACATGCCACCCCAATATCTTTTTTATAATAATTTCTATAATGCTCGTTTCTTATTTGATAAAATATTCTATTTATCTTACTTTTCTACTAGAAAATGTGTTCAAAAACGTTCGTTTTTTTTCTAAATTGTAGTATGTTTGTGTACCTTTCCTGTATTCATTGCTGCAGTAATGTGACGTTTACTTAATTTCCAAGATTCTGCATACTTCCTTTGTAACCAGCACTGTTCCTTAGGGCACAATTTCTCTGTTTTCTTTGGTTTTCGCTGTAATTTACTCAACACGTTTTTCAGTATAAATCTGGAGGTAGCAATTCGTTCCAACTCAAGAATAAATTTTATCTGTAATTATTTAAAAAAGAAATACACAACATGAGTGACAACACATATAGTCTTTTCTGTTTGTCTTACAAAATTCTTCAGTAACATTTATGAATGAAACACGGAAATAAACATCGATGTCGTAATTTTCAAATTGTTTAAAAGAATATATCAAGAATATTTTGCATACATTATCAAGAAAGACCTATGAGGGAATACTTTATAAATATCATGAAGCCACAGCAGCAACTAAAAATAAACAACAGAGATAAAGGAAGAGCAACAATAACATAAAGAAGAAAAAAAAACACGAAAAAAAAAACTACAACCACCAACAACAACAACAAACAACAAGAGGGCCATAATGGCCCTGAGGTCGCTCACCTGTATTTAGGCCCCCGGAGCGGGGCTAGTTTAAACCCCAGGGCTTTTATTGGAACAAACTTGGAAGACACTCATTAGGAGATGTTTCATGATGTTAAGTTTTTACTACACACATATAATGAAAAACAATGACCTCCCCCACCCCTTTGGCAGGGCCAATTTTAACCCAAGGGCTTTTATTTGAACAAACTTGGTAGACACCCACAAACAGATGTTTCCTGGAATCTAACCTCTAGCTCATTGGGTTTTTTAAAAGAAGATTTTTTAAGTTTTTACTATACACATATAGTTAAAAACAATGACACCTCTGGGGCGGGGCCAGTTTTAGCCCCAGGGCTGTTATTTGAACAAACATTGTAGACACTTACTAGAAGATGTTTCATGCTTAATATCTAAACTCTAGCTATTTGGGTTTTTTCAAAGAAGATTTTTAAGTTTTTGCCATACACATATAAGGAAAATCAAGGACCCCCAGGATGGGGAAAATATTGACCCCAGGGCTTTTATTTGAACAAACTTTGTAGACACTCACTAGAAGATGTTTCATGCTTAATGTCTAAACTCTAGCTATTTTGGGTTTTTTTCAAAAAAGATTATTTAAGTTTTTGCTATACACATATAAGGAAAATCAATGACCCCGGGGCCGGGCCAATTTGACCCCAGGGCTTTTACTTGAACAAACTTTGTAGACAACCATTAGCACATGTTTCATACTAAATATCTTAGCTATAGCTCTTTGGGTTCTTTAAAAGAAGATTTTTTAAGTTTTTACTATATGCATATAGGGAAAATCAATGACCCCCTGGGGCGGGACCAATTTTGACCCCAGGGCTTTTATTTGAACAAACTTGGTAGACACTTATTAGAACATGTTTCATGCTAAATATCTAAGATTTAGCTCTTTGGGTTCTTTAAAAGAATTTTTTTTAAGTTTTTACTATATGCATATAGGGAAAATCAATGACCCCCGGGACGGGGCCAATTTTGACCCCAGGGCTTTTATTTGAACAAACTTTGTAGACACCCATTAGAACATGTTTCATGCTAAATATCTTAGCTCTAGCTCTTTGGGTTTTTTAAAAGAAGATTTTTTAAGTTTTTACTATATGCATATAGAGAAAATCAATGACTCCTTGGGGCGGGGCCAATTTTGACCCCAGGGCTTTTATTTGAACAAACTTGGTAGACACTTATTAGAAGATGTTTCATGCTAAATATCTTAGCACTAGCTCTTTGGGTTCTTTAAAAGAAGAATTTTTAAGTTTTTACTATATGCATATAGGGAAAATCAATGACCCCCTGGGGCGGGGCCAATTTTGACCCCAGGGCTTTTATTTGAACAAACTTGGTAGACACTTATTAGAAAATGTTTCATGCTAGATATCTTAGCTCTAGCTCCATGGGTTCTTTAAAAGAAGATTTTTTAAATTTTTACTATATGCATATAGGGAAAATCAATGACCCCCTGGGGCGGGGTCATTTTGACCCCAGGGCTTTTATTTGAACAAACTTGGTAGACACTTACTAGATGATGTTTCATGCTAAATATCTTAGCTCTAGCTCCATGGGTTCTTTAAAAGAAGATTTTTTAAGTTTTTACTATATGTATATAGGGAAAATCAATGACCCCCTGGGGCGGGGCCAATTTTGACCCCAGGGCTTTTATTTGAACAAACTTGGTAGACACTTACTAGAAGATGTTTCATGCCAAATATCTAAGCTCTAGCTCTTTGGGTTTTTTAAAAGAAGATATTTAAAGTTTTTTCTTTCGGTTGCCATGGCAACCAGAGTTCTGCATGGAATTAAATTCTTTGAACAATTTTTAAAGGTGACCACCAAAGGAACATTCCTGTGAAGTTTGAATGAAATTGGCCTAGTGGTTTATGAGAAGATGTCATTTAAAGTAAAAGTTTACGGACGGACGGACGCCGGACGAAAAGCGATCACAAAAGCTCACCCTGTCACTTTGTAACAGGTGAGCTAAAAACAACACATCCCAAAGCAAAACAAGAAAAACAAAAATCCGATGTACTCGGTGAACCTAATATTAGGCAGATTGGCATTTAAATCTTTTTACATGGCCAAGAGTTTTGTATTGTTGTGCTAGACATAATAGTTATTTCACAGACGAAAAAACAAATACTGTTTGCAAATGTCATTTTTTGGGCCCAATAATTAAATTTTTACTGGTTAAATGGACCTGCTTGTAAAAGAGCCTTACTATCAACAAAGTACAATGTGTTGACATTGGCGACACAAATTTAAAGATAAAATAGCTCAACTTGAACACAATCTATGACTATAAATAGACGCTCGTTTTGTGTTTTCAACCTTTGACAAATTGAGATGCAAACTGTAAGGTCGTTGTTTCTTTTACGCTTCCAAAAAGAATAAATACACCAGCACTCAGCTTCATTTTATCTAAGGTTTTTCAATAATTAAAAAACAAACAAACACTAATATGTTATTGTCAAGATTAAATGATAAACTTGATTTTTTATTTTAGCATAGTTATCAGTACACTATTTTACCTGCATTTGTTTCTTAGTATGACCAGCCTTTTTCTGGAATTCGTGTATATTGCTTACTGCCAAGCCAACCTTAAAATAAAAATAAAATAATATTTACATAACACATCAATTTTGAATCTGTTCGTTGCTTTCTTTTCAAAATCTTTAAAACTTATAACTTAAAATGTTATCAACGGTATATGAATATCAATTATATCAATTTGTAATTTGAGAAAAGTAAAGTAGTAGGACAAAAGAGACGACCCGTAGAACAAGACCAGTAGAACATAATTTTATAATTTTATGTATTACAGAAATATCACTTAATGGATGAATGATGTTTAAGGAGCTTTGTAATGTGTTGGTTGAATAATCTTATTCTATTAAATTACCAGAAGATTGATGACAACAATGGTCATCAACAACATGAAGCCGTAGAAAAACACATAGCTTATTGGCTTATAATGCACGGTCTCATCCAAAAATGTGGTGACAAAGTCCGGACCACCAATCATCATTGAAGTAGTTTTCATAAATGATATCCAAAATGTACCAAAATGTTGCTACAATGGAGAAACACACATTCATCAATCTTCACGAAAAATGAGCTATGTACGAGGGACATCCTAAATATTGCATTAAAGTTTATTAAGTAAACGTATTACAAACTCTTCACACTTTTGTGAGTAAATAAATATATTTACTTTCGTTTATACCTGACTAAACTGCAAATTGTACGGAAAATACGAAATTACTACTATTCAAGTTTCTTTTTAAGCAAGAGCGATTAGCGATCACATGTCGCCTGAATATGAAAAAAAATCAGTTTTATTGAAGGGTGATTTGACAGTTGGTTACCTATTTGTCGCGGGTAATATTGTAGCATGTCAAAGCTACTATCCTGGACAAGTTTCTGTTAGACAGACGGACGGACGGACGGACGGACGGACGGAGGTGACATTATGGGATTATCCCTTTGTTCTCTTAAACCCATGAGAAACCTTTTTCGCTACAAATACAGTCTGAACGAAATAAACACCGATATTTATTCCATAATGTTACTTGAGTCCATTCGGACAAACTGACGACGGTGAAATGATCATCATATGCCGAAATTGCCGATTTTATTTTTATGTATATCTGATTAAATATACCAGTACAAAGCATAATGCTCCGCAAATCGTCGCCATGTGTATCTGGTAAAATTTCTTTGACATCTGTCATCAACATGTTCTTACAGCATACATTATTTACTCACAAGTTGCAAAGAAAAAAAGTAAAATAAAGGCGTACTGATAACAGAGTAATGCACGTCATTTTCATAAATCGTCAAATGAAACAATAAAAAGAAAAAAGAAGAGAAAATGGTGAATTTAGAAATCTGACATATCTGTATGTTTGTAAAAAGTAGTCAAGGTTTAGAAACTTACTGTTATATCCACAAAACTTTCAGGAAATTCATTTAAATAAATCAACTTTACAGAAAGTACGAAATTCTGGATGAAAAGGATGTAACAATGCAATATTAAGACTTTTCTACTGCATTTAGAATGATTTATAAAAAAATCCATTGTCAAACTCTTGGCATTACAGGCAAACAATAGATAATAAAACAACCAACTTTTTAAAAAATAAATGACTGTCATTGCTCGCACTTTTGATGTAAAGTCTCTTCTCAGAGGTTTGTTCAAAAGAACATAATTCTTCATTGTGAATTAAGTCATATTCGGACATTATTCAAACACTATTTTTTTGCCATTGATAGTAAGCTATGTCTGTCTAACAACCGTTTAAAACTAGAACTCCGCGAGTCGGATGTGTCGCCTTGCCAACAGCATAGCTGTCAGTTAGGCATTTTCTTCTTAGATATAGGTTTTTTTATACACACTGCTCATGCAATTTACATGTACCTTTAACTTTAGTGGCATTTGAACTGATTGTAAATATGTGACGTCAAAATTAATAAAACTGCATAGTGCTTGAGATATGCTCCGGACAAGCCTAAGGGGACGGCGCCGCCGCCTCCGCCGATACCGCCAACAAAAGTGACTCCTATATGCCGTCCCTTTCAAGGCGAGAAAAAATGCATTTCTTGCAAATATAAGCCATTTCGTTCATTTTGATTCTCTGCCACAAAAACTGAGAATACGATATAACATACATCATAGGTCAATTTCCAAACACAGATAAATTGCTAAACATAAAGGAACAATTTTGAAATGATTGATAACTTAAAATGAAATCTCCAAATATGTAAGAAATATCAGTGAATTTCTAGACTCAAAGATGAAAATTGAAACTTATATTAATTCAGTTTTAAATCTTCCGTTGAAAGAGTCGTCCAACGGGGCATAAAAGGCAACATATTCGGACAAACTAAATCACTTGCAAATTATTTTCTCTCACTTTTTATTAGATATCTACAACAATATTGCACAAACGTTGTGTAAGATAGACTATAGGACAGAACATTGAAGCAAATATTAAATTGATAGCATCAACGTTAAATAAACTGTATCGTGAAAATCTGTATCAACAATCATTGGAAGTGGTGACCGATTGACAGCAATGAACACGAAATAAAAATTAAACAGCAGATTGATAGATATCATAACAAGCAACACATTTGACCTGCCATAAGCTATATTTGATCTTCTACAAAATAGGCAGTGGGATCATTGACACGGAATGACCACATGAATATAATAATACCGCAATGAATGTTTTTAATTGGCAACACGACTCATAACACTTTTGAGTCTAAAACGTTTGTAATCAGGAACCCTCAGAGGGAAAATCTGCTCAAATAATGTGAAAGAGGATGAACATTTTAGTCATTTCAAAACTTTTACCCGTGACAGCAAAATATAATGTATATACCTTAAAAGTATCCAATAACTGATGTACACGATTATATCTTTATAAAAAAGTAAGAAAATTAATGATATGGCCACTTTTATATACCGTTATAAATGTATTTGATTTTTGCATCATATGTCATTAACCGTCTTAAAATTTTACATTTATTGAACATCAATATTAAATACATTCATTTATGACAAAAATAAAGTTTAGTCAACATGCAAATGAACTTTTATATATTTTTCTTAGATATTATTATCATTATTACTTCTCGAATGTCGTTTAAAATAAACGTTTTGCAGAACTTTGTAATTTAGATAAAATAATAATCTTACATTGACCAATAACCATGATACTATTCTGTCATCTTACCTGGTTTTGAAACAGACAGTGGAAGGATATGGCAAATGCTACAATCAGATAGAAAAAGACAAGAAAGAACTTTGTAAACATCTTGATGATTCGTTTCAACATAACAACGTATATTCCAAGCCAGTCAAATTTCTGTATGATGCATAACATATTGGTCCAAGCAAAGAACACAGAGATCGTCCCACAAATCCATTGAAATGGCTGGAATATATTTTGATTGGGTGAATTTAAAACGATAAGTAAAACTGAATTTTAAATATGTTTTCAATAAACATTTTAGGAAAAATTTCTCTAGAAACTACTCACTTTCATTCTAATTTTAAGCTTGAAATGAGACATCAAGGACAGTAAAGAAATGGAAGGTGGTTGCCTTTGTAAATTTCAAAATTTAAACATAAGACTTTATTATAATTGAATAAAATCAAATCAATTAAAGATACATCTGTATCTGTACTTAACGTAAGAGTTATTTCCTTTACAGGAAGACAATATTATAATATCTAAAAATCCGCTCGTTTCTCATCAATGTTATATGTAGCAATTAGTCATACCGGCTTATATCCAAACTCGATGTCACAACCATTTATATCCACCACAAAAATAATTGCAGTAATGCATGTTACCCATTCCAGCCAATTTTCTATTTCCATAAAATATAACCACACTTTCCAAGAAAACATTTGTTTCATTTCTAGAATCTGTAAATTATAGGAAATTAAAGTAGATTTATTACAATAGTTCTTTTGGCATATAAAATACTATAAGAAGTGTAGGGAAAAATCAACACGTTCCAATAAAAAATTGAGATTCTGACTTCATTATTGCAGTCATCAATATAAACACCAATGATGAATATGAAATCGATATAAACTATAATATAAAAATATAAACTGTTATTTATCAAATGTTTGTAAAAGAATTTTGATTAGATGAAATACTGGTTGAAAAAGAAGAAAAATAAATAAATAAATATAAATAAAAGCATAAACAAAACAAAACCGTAGTCCCTAAAAACCATTAAAAACACACAATTGAAAAATTTGCAGACTCATTTGTATCAGCTTGCTCATGAACCTAGCTGATGTCGACGCTCTATAGAACTGGCGAATGTACACACGAACAAAAAAACAACAACAAAAAACAGTATATGAAACCAGACGGAATTTATTTACCTCAATCAAAATAACTACAACAGCCACGATGATGATTCCGGGTTGTGCAATCCTTGCAAATTCTGGAATTCTGTCATTTTCAAATTCCGAACACTCAACTTCATTGTAAGATGGCGAACTTTATTGCAATATGTAGATAAAATTCATGACAGAATTAAATAATTAACAGCACTTTAAATTCAAATGCATACCATATTGAAAGAAGTACTTTTTATACTATAATATATACTATATTACGTCCTAATAATGGGACCTTTTGCGAAGAATAAAACTGCAAAAACATTTGTAATTATGAAATTGATATGCAATAGCAGTTGAATGAAGCCTTCTCGTAGTATGATACTGAAATGTTTACAGCTAAAATCGCATTTCTCTTGTTTTAAGGCTTGCCCATGGCCATTTATCCATTAAAGGTCGTATTATGAGTCATTATTTTACAAAACAGTGTTGGATAATTCAACAAAATTTTAGGTTTCAATCGATGACTTAAAAGTAATCAAGCTATCGTTAACAAGAAAAAAGTTAAAATCATGGCAAACTTTGTTTACAAATCACTTTGATTTGAGATTGATATGACGCTATGCTGAAAAAGTTTTGTACGAACATATTAATTATACATGAAAACTGAGTAAAGTGTTCCGAAACAAATTCAACACATTTAACCGGAATTTAATTAACACATGTCACATACATTATTTTAAAAAATACATATAGTTGTACATGATTTAAAAAAATATATAAAGGCACAATGAATAATACGTATATAATTATTATAACTTACTTATTGAATTCATATGGAGCTCGCACATCGATTGCAAAACCAGTAAGCAATAACAGAAAGACCGCATACAGCAAAAAATTAGCGAAAGATAAAAAAAGACCAATCCTTATCCACTTCCTTCTAAGAAGAGCTGAAACTAGTGGATGGTCCAGCAATTGTGTCTGTTTGGACTTTACCTGAATAATTAAAGTGCTAGTTCTAGAAAAAAATCAATGGTAAATTATTTTATCATGCAACTGCTATGGTAACCGCCCGATAGGCCTAATGATTTTTGATATCAGGTCAGTATCCTGATATCAAAAATAAGCCCTGCCCATTTTAAAAGACCTTTTTCAATTGCTTATATTCTCATTTTTATCAGCATGTGAATTCTACAATTTTATCTCATACCCTTACAAGTCTTGAATCAAGATTCGATATTTATTATTTCTTTTTCTATTTCAATTACGAATAAATTAGATAGCAAATAGTTTTGCACCAACTAAATGAAGTGACGTCATGTAATTTATATAGCAAATGAAATCATCGATGTCAACGTCAAATTATACATGTAAACAAACAAACAGGCTAGACGATCTTTGAGAACTTGTAAATGTTTACTTTATTTCGTCAGATTATTATTTAATAAGTGAACAAATTGTTTCGTTAAACAAAAAGACACATTTGTGTTTGATTGCCGATTTGACTTTTCTTTGATTGAAATTATCGTGAAATTTTGAAATTGACAATTCAAGTAAAGTTTATGTGATTCTTAGGGATATTTTTATTGATGTTTAAAGGTAAGAATGTTATCGTGTTAAATTCTGTTGTATCTATTACCTCAGGAAATAATCTCTAGTTGAAAGAAAAAATGGCCGCCATATACAAATTTTAATTTTCAGGGGCGGAGGAATTTGTTTCAAGAATTATTTCTTTTAACAAAAATGCCCTTTCTACGAAATTCGCTATTTAAAAGTAGATTATTTTGTTATTTTGACAGTTTTTATGTGTTACATGATAATAGAAAAAAATGCTACTGTCTTTTGATATCAAACCTCGCCCCTTTCTAGCCCATATCAGCCACGCCTGATTAAATTGATATCAAAAGACAGTAGCATGTTATTATCTATTTATCATGCAACTGCTGTGGAATTGCCCGATAACACTTGCCTGATAAATATCTTTGATATCAGGTTAGTAACCTTATATTAAAAACAAGCCCGGCCATTTCAACGGACTTTTTTCAATTGCTTATATTCTCATTTTTCTCAGCCTTTGAATTTCTACATTTTTATCTTATACCCTTACAAGTCTCGAATCAAAATGTCATTTTTATTATTTTTATTTCGTCTTCAATTGCGAACAAATTAGATAGCGAAAAGTTAAGTACCAATTTAATAAAGTGACGCCATAATTCATTTCGCAAATGACATCATCGATGTCTACAGTACGTCAGAAACATGCTATCTACTGTAGAGAGTTTTCTTGGAGAACCTGTAAATTTTTGTTTAATTTGTTCCGCCAGAATATTATTAATTAAATAGTGCACAAATAGTTTCAATCAGAAAATAAGACGCATGTTTATGTAGCTTGTGTTTGATTGCCGACTTGACTTTTCTTTGATTGAAACAGATATTATGATAAACTTTTGAATTTGATATTTAACGGAAAAAATGCAGTTTAATTTATGTGATTCATAGGGATATTTTTGGATCGATGTTAAAAGGTAAGAATCTTATTTTATTTAATTATGTTGTATCTTTTATCAAAGGAAATAATCTCGAGTCGCAAGAAAAAGATGGTCGCCATTTACAAATTCTAAGTTTCAGGGGCACAGGGATTTGTTTTCAAGAATTATTTCTTCGAACAAAAAAAACCTACAAAAGTCGTTATTTAAAAGTAGATAATTCTGTAGTTTTGACAGTATTACATGATAAAAAGAAAGACATGCTAGTCTACTGTCTTTTGATATCAATTTTATCAGGGGCATAAACGGCTCGGCAAAGAAATAGAGGGCTAAAGAAAGCCCAACACGCAAAAGTGTAAAATATCGCAGGCTCGGTTTGATTGAGCCTGTTCACGGATGTGACAATGAAATAAAGAAAAACAGAATCCCTAAAGAAAGCCCAACACGAAAGTGCAAGTTAGGTCTACGCCCCCTAGCACCGACTTAAGCAGAATTCAACATTTAAACACAAAAATAGTGAAATTATGAAACTAAAATCAGAAACATCTTGTTAATCAATTTTTTTTTAATTTAGAAACATCCGCAGATGTGTTCAAACGGCTGCCATCTGGCATCATGGAACCTTCAATGTGACACAGTAATGTAATTCTAAGAAAAGCGGCTTATGGTCCCCAAGTAAAAGAATGCGTGTGCCCTTAACAAGAAAACAATGGGCGGAACTAATAAAAAGGATCTGAGGTTATGAAATATGATAAACAAGATCAACAAGGAAAGGCGGCGTTCCTGTATATCTCAGACAAGACGTCAAGAGACAAATTTAAAAAGCTGGCAACATATGCTAAGGGTGATTAGATCTACATACAGTCTGCAAGTAGGAATACTCGAACCACCCATGTTTAAAAAAGGCCAAATTCAAGAAACTAGAAATACCATGTAAAATGTATACACAACAAAATGTCGTGTTGAACAATCGTCAAGGATCGAAAATATAACATATAGCCTCGCCGCTTTCTAGCCTATATTAGCCTTGCCTGATAAAATTGATTTCAAAAGACAGTATGTTATTCTCAATAAATAATGCAACAAGAAAAAGTAAAAAATTGCATAAAATGAAATCGTAAAATCAAAATCAGTATGTTACCTTACCATTATCATTAGAGGGTGATTCGTTTTGATAACCTTTCCATCATTTGTGTATGGTGTATCTGAAAATACCATTGCAAAGGTTATTAATATCAAAATTTAAAAAAAAAATGTTTACCTTGTCATATATGCATAGTTTTGGCTAATAAACAATAAAAACATTGACATTATCTTAACATGGAAATCTTAAACACGAGACTAATCAAAGATTAAATGAATTATCAATCCTAATGTTTACTGGCATGCGAACAGTTTCCGTACAGAAGCAGTACCCGTTTTTTTTCATTTTAACGCTTCATTTTTACTTGCATTCTTAAAGAAATGATATCAAATCAAGCATTTTATGAACAAAACAAAATCTAAGTGTCAGCTTGGCAGTACGTATAAAAAGTTTTATTTTAAATCACTTTCACCTGTGCGATGTCAAAACGTGACCTTATGAACATTGGTGGACTCCGTCCTTGCGCGCGCATGCGCAAAATACTTACAAATGAGGTCCGTTGAAAGGATTTCCACTAATAACACCTGTGTACCGTTTAAAGCATTTCCACTTATACCAACTGTGTACAGATAAGTGGGCAATATGATGAAATATCAAGCATATAAGCACGCCCTTGCATGTGAAGGCGTAGGGGCAACTGTACAAGGTAATAGATACTTAAGTTTAGTCTTCGCTATATATCCTGAATGACACGTATTTACCTCTGGGAATATGTTATCTTCAACAATTTTAAATGAAAAAATTGGTCTTATGTAACAATATTGTTTAATTATAGTGGGTTATATTTTATGTACGGGAACTACTTTTCTTCACACAAAATAATGGTTAATTTCGGTACCCCTTAAGAGGCCTCATAACTTACAGATATTCTATCACTGCGGTATACAGTACCCCGGATATTGCTCGACATTATGAGGACTTTCATCCCATTTTGCGATTTTGGACGGGGACAAAAGTAAGTTCACTGACGATATTTAGTCATTTTGAATTGGTTAGATATAAATTTCATAGAAAAACAAATACTTTGATAATTTCTCTAGTTACTGAAAACCCAAATATTTTGAGAATAATTAGGAGGTAAAATTTTTCTCTTTGCTCTCGTGATAAATGAGCAAATTTAATGATTTTGTGAATATACTACCTTAAAAGAAAAAGTTGAATCGAGTGAAATGTGATAGCGATGATAATATTTATGTTGTAAATGTTCAATCAACAATAGAATTTCAGATGTCAGCGCATTTTGAGAATACATGAACATGTTAGTGTACCGAGTATTGCGTTGGAGTTGCTTGCCGGTGTCACGAGTATTGCTTTTTAGTGTAACGGGTATTGGTTATTAACATCGAGTGAACACAGAGTATTTACCACATTCAATCTTCTTATTGTGTATACGTATTGACATTTTTGGTGCAGAACATGCAGAGTGCGGAGGTACTTTACTTGAAACATCTGCGAATAATCCATAGGCAGTGAGATTTTCATTCCTGCTAATGAAAAAACTCAGTCAAACAAAGTCAGCAATTTTCTGTGTTTACAAAGCTCTTGTTGCTATCGTAGGATCAACCTTCTCAGATTTTATTAATAATTATTACATATCTAACAAAAAAAGAAACAAAATTGCATCGAAAGTGCATTATGATGCCTCAGAATTGTCAATATTAGACGGTATTGCGCAAGTGTGCCAATGTCTGATATCAACCCACTTTCTATTATGCCAAAAATCCATATAAAGGTAACTTTAGGTCATTTTGCACCTGCATTTTAGCAACGGCAGACTGTCTGCACGTGAAATTTTATACGTCATTAGTAATGAGTTATGACGTTTGAGCGGGTAAATCTCAAACCGAATAATGGATTTATTAAAGGGCAGCAAATGCAATAAAACGGTTATGTTCCCTAAGACGATACCTCGGGCCAATAATTTACTTAATTGTGTGTCGATATGTTTCTTAAGACACACTTGCCCTGTAAAAACGTATAATTAATGCCATATAAATATGTGTTTTTCTTCTTTTTAGGGTTGGGTCTCCCTGATCACAGTTTCTTGAGACATTTATTTAAAGATTTTTATCGTCAATTTTGCTCCCGACCTTGCCGCCGACTATAAGCACACACTTAAACGCCAGCCTTATTAACAGCTTAAACTTTATTTCATCCGTACTGTGTGATTTTCAATCAAAAGGGAAATTAAAACTCTGTATTTGTCCGTAGAAAAAGAACAGTAATAACACTGAATATATGCATTGTTGAATCAGAAATATTTGAATAAATATCATAAACAGTACATTACCGGCAAAATAAAATGGCATCAATAGACAGACGTAAAAATTAGAAAAAAATATCGATTATCTATTCTAATTTGCTTATTCTGTTTTGCAATACACTGTACACTAAAGTTGGGCTGTTTTGCAATACTCTGTACACTTAAAATCAATACTCGGTACACTTTCTTGTATCTTTTTTGGCCTGTATTCTTTTGTACTTTGATACTTTTTGCCTGCAATTTGGACTAAGCATACTTTGATTATGATTTTAAAAAAATGCTCGACTCAGAATGTTTTAATCTTGGTAATATAATAATTTCCAACGATTCTACAGTATCGTGGTCAGTATTTTCTAGTGAGCAGCCGATCGTTTAGGGGTAGTTTTACAAATATCTGTAATACTTTGTTGTCTTTTAGAGCTACAAAAATACCTCTAGATATATAAAACCCATTGAGATAAATGAAATAGACATTAGTTTGGAAAATATCGTCGCTGAACTTACCTTTGTCCCCCGTTTGCAGTCGCGAATTGGGATGAAAGTCCTCATAATATCGAGCAATATCCGTGGTACGGTATACCGCAGTGTCTATGTTTAGAACATAATGGAATTTCTATAATGTGTGTAACGAACCAAATTTTGATATGTAACAATCATTTGTTTTTATGAGTGAGTGTTATGAAAAATAATGCTTAAGTAAATACGATTTTTGGACGGGAATTGCTCGCATGCAAGTACCCCCCTCAAACACAAAATAAATAAATAAATATTAAATATAAAAAAAGAAAAACCCTGTAATTTAGCCAAAATTTATATGAAACATAATTGAGATAATCCATACAATCAAATTTTTTTTTTAAATTTGCAAAATAAATTTACTGTCGCAAAATACTTAAGAAACGGTAGAGTTTGCTAAAACGTTTATATGATGTTTACGACGGTGTGCATCGGCTATGTACAGGTAGCCTACTTAAATCCGACTTTGGCAATAATTGATGATTTTTTATATATACTAGTCTAGGCTAAAGATGAAGAAATACAGTTATTAAATGCAGACAAAAAAATCAAAATAAAAAGTTAGGTGAACATTTATTCTTAGTTTCAATATAAAATATAAGATAAATCACATAATAATGATTTATGGCTCATCGTGTCAACTTTCTTTGATGTCATTGCATACTAAAATATGTAATATTTTCCTTTCTTTCACAGGAGCGTTTCGACTATATATCATTTTGGGTATGACAAATTGTAAAATTGTTAACAATAAATCAACTTATTATAGCTTTATCATGTAAGGATACTCTATATATTTAAAAGGTAAAAAAGGAACCTTTGTATTACAACGTCGCACTGTTAATGTTTATAGTTCACATTTTCAGGTTGTTGAATGCCAGTACTAAACTGTTCAGTAGATATGACAGAAAAGTAATGACGGAAGCGTTAATGTGTCGTAAAAACAAAAAATCATTTCAGAAAGGAATCGTCCTACAACATGTGTCACACAATATCAATTACTAAGAAATAATTGTATAATGGTGACTTACGTTACCGTTAGTGTATATCAATACAGACTGTTTTACGCAAAGGAGTTTCATATGAACACACAATTATGGAAAATTATTTGAAAAAGGGTTGCACTTGTCGAATTCTAATATTCATGTCACAATATGTCACAGGAATTTTTATCTATATTAATTGACATGTGAAATTATTTTAGCTCTGAAGCAAAACAATCAAAACAGAAATTAATGTATTTTTTTCATTCTACATGTTGTTTATATATTTGAAAGTTCATGTTAACTATTAATTGTTTTCAATGTTCAAGAGTTAAATAAATAAAAAAGCGTATAACTAAAGTCCACTTTCTTGTTAGTTTTTTTTACAAACAATTAATATCATGAGTGTTTTTGTAACGTAATTCACGGCCGAAAGTTATATGCTTCCGTTCATTGAGAGTATTTCTTTATTCTTGAGGTTGTTTTTAAAAATATTTATGTAATAAGTTCACTTAAAGATTCAATTTTACGAATATGCAACAATTTGTCGAGCTGACTACTGTGAAACTCATGTGACAAATATTCTGAAAAATTGCTAAACTAAAAGTGAAATGGCTATGGAGACAACAGTATCTTAAATATTTAAAGATGATGGAGAAAAAGCCAAACCGGGGCCGAAAAAGTAATATAGATATTGACATTGTTTTAAGACAGGCCATTGAGTTATTGAACGTGGCGGTGCTTTTTTATAGGACTAATAACGTATAGTTATTTAATAATGTATGTTATCCAGCCAACTTAAGGAATGTTCTATTCCTGTGACCGTTCGTCCATTTTCAAATATTTTGTAAATAATTGACAAAATTTCTTTGATGTCATTGCATACTAAAATATGTAATATTTTCCTTTCTTTCACCGGAGCGTTTCGACTATATATCATTTTGGATATGACAAATTGTAAAATTGTTAACAATAAATCAACTTATTATAGCTTTATCATGTAAGGATACTCTATAGATTTAAAAGGTAAAAAAGGAATCTTTGTATTACAACGTCGCACTGTTAATGTTTATAGTTCACATTTTCAGGTTGTTGAATGCCAGTACTAAACTGTTCAGTAGATATGACAGAAAAGTAATGACGGAAGCGTTAATGTGTCGTAAAAACAAAAAATCATTTCAGAAAGGAATCGTCCTACAACATGTGTCACACAATATCAATTACTAAGAAATAATTGTATAATGGTGACTTACGTTACCGTTAGTGTATATCAAGACAGACTGTTTTACGCCGAGTTTCATATGAACACACAATTATGGAAAATTATTTGAAAAAGGGTTGCACTTGTCGAATTCTAATATTCATGTCACAATATGTCACAGGAATTTTTATCTATATTAATTGACATGTGAAATTATTTTAGCTCTGAAGCAAAACAATCAAAACAGAAATTAATGTATTTTTTTAATTCTACATGTTGTTTATATATTTGAAAGTTCATGTTAACTATTAATTGTTTTCAATGTTCAAGAGTTAAATAAATAAAAAAGCGTATACTAAAGTCCACTTTCTTGATAGTTTTTTTTTAGAAACAATTAATATTATGAATGTTTTTGTAACGTAATTCACGGCCGAAAGTTATTGCTTGTTCATTGAGAGTACAGTTTGACTCTCGATAACTCGAAATTCAGGGACTTTTACTTCGAGAGAAACGGAATTCGAGTAACGTGGATCTGCCGCCATTACGTTGATATTCGTACATATATATACATGTACCTGATTGAATGTGCAAAGAAGTAGGTTTGTTATTGTTGATAGCGTAATGCTGCAATATTTAACCGTTGAAATGACTGTAAATCACTTACAAATACAAATTTTAAATGAACAAAATATATTATTCAAAATTTAATACATGTAAATTAATAGTGAAATATAAACACAAGCATCCGTAGCAATGACATAAATGCAAGTTAGTCAGTATTCATCAGTAATTCACATGTTTCTAATACGCACTCATGATAATTCATTACAATAAAGCACAATAACACATTTATTTCAAACAACAATTATATCTAATGTTTAAAGTAAATTGATCATCGGACGAAAACGAAAGTAGCAACTATCGTGAACCGGAAGTAAATAATAATGTATGCAATATGACGGAAAATTAATTATAAAAATGTCATTTACGTTGAAAACACAAATCAATACCTAGGCTGGTACAATTAAATTAATTAAATCTGAATTTACTTATCTAACTGTTAAAACCAATTAAGTCCTGAAACCGATTAAAGCCACTTTCACGACGTGCTAATAAAACATGATGACCGGCAATTAAAATTACTATGAAACGTGTGAATCACGAGTGACAACATCTCAACTTGATGTCGCCGACCTTTGACCAGTCGGCTGTTTTCACACTTCGACTAATTGAGATGAAAATATCTTGGACTTTAATTGACGGGACCAAATTTTCTTTTCGACTAAACAGGAGTCTCGGTAAGTCAAAATTTGACCTAAGCGGAAATAAAATACAAAGATAAAGAAGGAAATTTGACGGGACTTTAGAAATTCTTCGACTAACGCGGAATTTCGAGTAAAGCGATTTTGACTTATTGAGAGTCAACTGTATTTCTTTATTCTTGAGGTTGTTTTTAAAAATATTTATGTAATATGTTCACTTAAAGATTCAATTTTACGAATATGCAACAATTTGTCGAGCTGACTACTGTGAAACTCATGTTACAAATATTCTGAAAAATTGCTAAACTAAAAGTGAAATGGCTATGGAGACAACAGTATCTTAAATATTTAAAGATGATGGAGAAAAAGCCAAACCGGGGCCGAAAAAGTAATATAGATATTGACATTGTTTTAAGACAGGCCATTGTGTTATTGAACGTGGCGGTGCTTTTTTATAGGACTAATAACATATAGTTATTTAATAATGTATGTTATCCAGCCAACTTAAGGAATGTTCTATTCTTGTGACCGTTCGTCCATTTTCAAATATTTTGTAAATAATTGACAAAATGTAAGGAACAATGATTTATAACAATTGTAAAAGAAGCTACAGATAGTTTGCTATATTGCCACTGAGGATCTTGTTTTCAATTTACTTTATAACAAGTTACAAAAGTAAAAAAAACCCCGATTTTTAGAAAATAAGAATTGTAATGTTTTGTGAGCTTCATGGTCCTTTATTATTGTTTCAATATTTTTACCAAATAATGTAGCAAAATGTTCATACATAATTACTTTTACTTTAAAGAGTGTTTTTGATGCCAAAATTTACGTGGCTCGTTCCATGTTTTTTTTGTCAAGTTTTTTACTTTCATCTAATTTATACCTACATTTTGCCTTTGAATTGATCTTTTTGTATTTATTAAACACTTTTAAAAAATTATGTATGTTTTTCTAAGTATTACTGTTAACAAAATAAATATCTAAACCCTTTTAGCATTTTTTCATATGGTTTTGCATTACCAAACCATTTTTATTGATATAATGTCGTTTTGTGACATATGAAACGATATGTAACTACCGAATATTTCTAAACCATTGTATGGTAAACAGATTAAAGGGTATAAAGAAACGAAGCGATAAGTGAGGACATGTGTTGACGGATGATGGCAAAATTAAGCACTTCTGCCAAAAGTTAATTGGAAAGTCTGCGGCTGCTTTGTAGCATGTCGGAACAATGGTGGTGCGGGCGCCACAGAAATCATTAATGGACAATATCGCCATTTTTTTGAAGCCCATCACTAAGTCCAAAACCATACAATCGGTCCTGTAACATTTCATAACTCTGACGAATATTATTGAACTGACAAAAATGACGACGAAATGTACATCTAGACCTGATTTTGAACATCCTGTAAAGTTTGGATGAAATTGCAACATCAGTAGGAGTAGTCCAGACAAGTTTTGTAACCGACGGACAGATGGACGGTCTTCCTGTCTTGAAAGTATGGGGTAATTCCATTAACTTCCAGTCATATCTAAAACCCTATATGCAGCCTATTCGCACCAAATAATCAACCTTTCCCAACATATACGATCTGAACAGAATTAAAATAACACGGAAACTCAACCTATAATGTCACTTGAGTCTGTATGGACGGGCGACAGAGAAGTAACCCCTGTATGAAGCAGACACTCTATATCAGGCAACACAAAAATCAGTTACAATTACATAAGCCTGATATTTTAACTTCAGCAATTAGCACCAAATAATCACTTTCGAACTTACGATCTGAAAGATATTAAATAACGGAATCACTATATGTACTTGAGTCTTATGACGCACAATTTGTCTAATCATGACTACTTAATTGTTAAATTTTAATGTTTCATTAGAATTTTCCGCTTTAGTATTAATATTTCTTCTTACATATGTTTTGTCAATTTGATTCACACTTTTTATCCATTTTCATAAAAATCAAATTATTAAGATATCACACCTCTGAAGTAAGCAACACAAAACATTATACATTTTCATTAAGTAAAGTAGACAATGATAAATAACACTAGTGATTAATAAAATAAAGTAGAATAGCAAATGAGTCAGTGTGTCATACCTTCACTAGTCTTTATCTGTCTGTTCTACATTTCCTGGATCTTTAGGTTTGAATAAAATGGAACATATTGTACGCACATAACCAAATATATACAGTACAGAGCTTCCGTTTTAGTATTAACATTTCTTCTTACATATGTTTTGTTAATTTGATTCACACTTTTTATCAATTTTTAAAACAAGAAATATTATATGCCCGAAATTGTTTTTTTTTATAAAGATGAAGCATTTGTAAGACATGGGAATTAAATAAAGTATTACCCTCTTCAAATAGCAATCCTCCCATGAAGTTTGAATATTATCGACCAAATGGAACGTAAGTCATGCTCTGGAAGCTGCTTTCAGTTTTGAGGTAATAGTGACCTTGAACTTTGACCTTGTAATCCCAAAATCAAAAGGGATCGTCTACCCAATATGGACAATCATCCTATGAAGTTTGAACAATGTGGGCCAAATGGAACTTAAGTAATGCTCCGGAAACTGTTTTCAGTTTTAAGGTGATAGTGACCTTGACCTTTGACCTAGTAACCCCAAAATCAAAAGGGGTCTTCTACCCAATATGGACAATCATATTATGAAGTCTTAACACTGTGGGCTAAATGGAACTTAAGTTATGCTCCGGCAACTGTTTTTAGTTTTAAGGTAATAGTGACCTTGACCTTTGACCTAGAAACCTCAATATCAATAGGGGTCTTCTACCCAATATGGACAATCATATAATGAAGTTTTAACACTGTGGGCTAAATGGAACTTAAGTTATGCTCCGGCAACTGTTTTCAGTTTTAAGGTAATAGTGACCTTGGCTTTTGACCTTGTGAACCCAAATTCAATAGGGGTCTTCTACCTAATATGGACAATTCCATTATGAAGTTTGAACACTGTGGGCCAAAGGGAACTTAAGTTATGCATCGGCAAATGTTTTCAGTTTTAAAGTAAAAATGACCTTGATCTTTGACCATGAACCCCAAAATCAATAAGGGTCTTCTACCCAATATGGACAATCATCCGATGAAGTTTGAACACTGTGGGCCAAATGTAACTAAAGATATGCTCCGGAAACCAAATTGCTAACGGACGGACAGACAGACGGACCCAGGGGGTATAATATAATATGCCCGAAATTCTTTCGGGCATATAAAAATCAAATCATTATGATATCACACCTTTGAAGTAAGCAAGACAAAACAATTTACATTTTTATTGAGTAAAGTAGACAATGGTTAATAACCTTCAATACCTTCACTTGTTTTCTTGTTTATGTCTTTATCTGTCTGTTCTACATTTCCTGGATCTTTAGGTTTGAATAAAATGGAACATATTTTACGCACATAACAAATAAATACAGTACAGAGGGTATTTGTTTGATTTTTACATGGTTACAAAGGCCATATATTTGCTTTTCCAGTAGCTGACTTCTGCTGAGTAACTGTATATATTTTTCAAGAATTGAGTTTGTTTATTCTTTATGTATGTCAATTATGTTTTAGAAAATGGCTTATTCTTTAAAGTCTTTATATTCTTTTTATCCATTTTCATAAAAATCAAATTATTAAGATATCACACCTCTGAAGTAAGCAACAAAAAACATTATACATTTTCATTAAGTAAAGTAGACAATGATAAATAACACTAGTGATTAATAAAATAAAGTAGAAAAGCAAATGAGTCAGTGTGTCATACCTTCACTAGTTTTCTTGTTTATGTCTTTATCTGTCTGTTCTACATTTCCTGGATCTTTAGGTTTGAATAAAATGGAACATATTTTACGCACATAACCAAATATATACAGTACAGAGCTTCCGTTTTAGTATTAACATTTCTTCTTACATATGTTTTGTTAATTTGATTCACACTTTTTATCAATTTTTAAAACAAGAAATATTATATGCCCGAAATTGTTTTTTTTTATAAAGATGAAGCATTTGTAAGACATGGGAATTAAATAAAGTATTACCCTCTTCAAATAGCAATCCTCCCATGAAGTTTGAATATTATCGACCAAATGGAACGTAAGTCATGCTCTGGAAGCTGCTTTCAGTTTTGAGGTAATAGTGACCTTGAACTTTGACCTTGTAATCCCAAAATCAAAAGGGATCGTCTACCCAATATGGACAATCATCCTATGAAGTTTGAACAATGTGGGCCAAATGGAACTTAAGTAATGCTCCTGAAACTGTTTTCAGTTTTAAGGTGATAGTGACCTTGACCTTTGACCTAGTAACCCCAAAATCAAAAGGGGTCTTCTACCCAATATGGACAATCATATTATAAGGTCTTAACACTGTGGGCTAAATGGAACTTAAGTTATGCTCCGGCAACTGTTTTTAGTTTTAAGGTAATAGTGACCTTGACCTTTGACCTAGAAACCTCAATATCAATAGGGGTCTTCTACCCAATATGGACAATCATCCAATGAAGTTTTAACACTGTGGGCTACATGGAACTTAAGTTATGCTCCGGCAACTGTTTTCAGTTTTAAGGTAATAGTGACCTTGGCTTTTGACCTTGTGAACCCAAATTCAATAGGGGTCTTCTACCTAATATGGACAATTCCATTATGAAGTTTGAACACTGTGGGCCAAAGGGAACTTAAGTTATGCATCGGCAAATGTTTTCAGTTTTAAAGTAAAAATGACCTTGATCTTTGACCATGAACCCCAAAATCAATAAGGGTCTTCTACCCAATATGGACAATCATCCGATGAAGTTTGAACACTGTGGGCCAAATGTAACTAAAGATATGCTCCGGAAACCAAATTGCTCACGGACGGACAGACAGACGGACCCAGGGGGTATAATATAATATGCCCGAAATTCTTTCGGGCATATAAAAATCAAATCATTATGATATCACAACTTTGAAGTAAGCAAGACAAAACAATTTACATTTTTATTGAGTAAAGTAGACAATGGTTAATAACACTTTGCCTAGTGATTAATAAAATAAAGTAGAAAAGCAAATGAGTCAGTGTGTCATACCTTCACTAGTTTTCTTGTTTATGTCTTTATCTGTCTGTTCTACATTTCCTGGATCTTTAGGTTTGAATAAAATGGAACATATTTTACGCACATAACAAATAAATACAGTACAGAGGGTATTTGTTTGATTTTAACATGGTTACAAAGGCCATATATTTGCTTTTCCAGTAGCTGACTTCTTCTGAGTAACTGTATATATTTTTCAAGAATTGAGTTTGTTTATTCTTTATGTATGTCAATTATGTTTTAGAAAATGGCTTATTCTTTAAAGTCTTTATATTCTTTTTATCCATTTTCATAAAAATCAAATTATTAAGATATCACACCTCTGAAGTAAGCAACACAAAACATTATACATTTTCATTAAGTAAAGTAGACAATGATAAATAACACTGGTGATTAATAAAATAAAGTAGAAAAGCAAATGAGTCAGTGTGTCATACCTTCACTAGTTTTCTTGTTTATGTCTTTATCTGTCTGTTCTACATTTCCTGGATCTTTAGGTTTGAATAAAATGGAACATATTTTACGCACATAACCAAATATATACAGTACAGAGCTTCCGTTTTAGAATTAACATTTCTTCTTACATATGTTTTGTTAATTTGATTCACACTTTTTATCAATTTTTAAAACAAGAAATATTATATGCCCGAAATTGTTTTTTATTATAAAGATGAAGCATTTGTAAGACATGGGAATTAAATAAAGTATTACCCTCTTCAAATAGCAATCCTCCCATGAAGTTTGAATATTATCGACCAAATGGAACGTAAGTCATGCTCTGGAAGCTGCTTTCAGTTTTGAGGTAATAGTGACCTTGAACTTTGACCTTGTAATCCCAAAATCAAAAGGGATCGTCTACCCAATATGGACAATCATCCTATGAAGTTTGAACAATGTGGGCCAAATGGAACTTAAGTAATGCTCCGGAAACTGTTTTCAGTTTTAAGGTGATAGTGACCTTGACCTTGACCTAGTAACCCCAAAATCAAAAGGGGTCTTCTACCCAATATGGACAATCATATTATGAAGTCTTAACACTGTGGGCTAAATGGAACTTAAGTTATGCTCCGGCAACTGTTTTTTAGTTTTAAGGTAATAGTGACCTTGACCTTTGACCTAGAAACCTCAATATCAATAGGGGTCTTCTACCCAATATGGACAATCATATAATGAAGTTTTAACACTGTGGGCTAAATGGAACTTAAGTTATGCTCCGGCAACTGTTTTCAGTTTTAAGGTAATAGTGACCTTGGCTTTTGACCTTGTGAACCCAAATTCAATAGGGGTCTTCTACCTAATATGGACAATTCCATTATGAAGTTTGAGCACTGTGGGTCAAAGGGAACTTAAGTTATGCCTCGGCAAATGTTTTCAGTTTTAAAGTAAAAATGACCTTGATCTTTGACCATAAACCCCAAAATCAATAAGGGTCTTCTACCCAATATGGACAATCATCCGATGAAGTTTGAACACTGTGGGCCAAATGTAACTAAAGATATGCTCCGGAAACCAAATTGCTAACGGACGGACAGACAGACGGACCCAGGGGGTATAATATAATATGCCCGAAATTCTTTCGGGCATATAAAAATCAAATCATTATGATATCACACCTTTGAAGTAAGCAAGACAAAACAATTTACATTTTTATTGAGTAAAGTAGACAATGGTTAATAACACTTTGTCTAGTGATTAATAAAATAAAGTAGAAAAGCAAATGAGTCAGTGTGTCATACCTTCACTAGTTTTCTTGTTTATGTCTTTATCTGTCTGTTCTACATTTCCTGGATCTTTAGGTTTGAATAAAATGGAACATATTTTACGCACATAACAAATAAATACAGTACAGAGGGTATTTGTTTGATTTTAACATGGTTACAAAGGCCATATATTTGCTTTTCCAGTAGCTGACTTCTTCTGAGTAACTGTATATATTTTTCAAGAATTGAGTTTGTTTATTCTTTATGTATGTCAATTATGTTTTAGAAAATGGCTTATTCTTTAAAGTCTTTATATTCTTTTAATTTCTAATTAAACAAAAAATGTCGAACATAAATGTTTATTGGAACTCAATGAAATGTTAAGCTGTGCAAAAAAATCAACCAATAGTAAAATCCTTAGGTTTGTCAGACTTGTGACAAATCATTTGCCTTGAAATTGAATTCTGCTCACATATTAAAGTTCACGTGCAGATCACACAAAGTATGTTCGGTGACCCTCAACGCCCTAATTCTGATTTTTGTCACGACATATAGATATTGTGTGAATGCATCAGTTGAAATTTAGGCATTATAATACAAAACCTTTCTTTTTACGTGTTGTTTCTTTCCATCTGCCTAGATAGCACGCGTCATCTAGAAATTCATAATTGAAGTTCACATTAAAGTTCTCATCCTTTGTTGACTCGATCTGTACGCATTTATCAAATACCACCTTGGCAACGTCTTACAGAAAAAAGTTTAAAACATAACATTTAAAGTGATTATCACAAAATTACAAAGGCAAAACACAATCAAGATGTCACTTACAATTAAATTTAAACACTCGACAATGCCGCCAAAATAAAGTTTGCTACATAGATGAAAAGAGTTTGTTTTTATGTTATAATTTGTAACAAGTTAAACCTGAATTGCATTTGTCATATGATGTAAAATTCATTGTTTCATGCATTTGGCATACTTTACGAAATGTAAAAAAAGAGATAAAGAGCATGAAAATGCAATCATCGATATATAAGAAAGGTAATTGCGTAGTTTGCAAACAATAGCAACTGACATGAAAAATTCAACACACCAGGCATTTTTCTTATAAGTTTCCTCATTGGTGTGTCAACAGATTCATCAATCTTTGATCTAGACTGCATCATTATCTGCCATTTTTCAGAATCTTCCACTTGAAAGATAATATAAGCAATTTCTCTGGAAAATATAAAACAGTGGTTGTGTTTCTCCAAAATCCAATGTCAAATAGTATTTGCAATACATCATGATGAAACCCATGACATAGCCTTTTTGAGATATGTCATGGTATAGAAAATGCAATTATAAAAGAAGTTAGTCATCAAAAAGATAAAAAAGATAAAGAAGAAGAAGTAGAAGACAAGAACAAGAGAAGAAGAAGAAAACGAAGCAGAAGAAGTTACAATAACATAAGATAAATACTTACACTTGATTTTCATTAATCGCCAGATCCAAACAATTCCAAAAAGAAGTTTTAAGTTCATCTCGGTCGGTTTTTTCAAGCAACACACGAAACACTTCAGACTGCCCTTTCTCTGCAGCATAATGTATTGGCTTCATCTGTTGTTTTTAAAAATACTTAGATCGTTCTTTTTGTACTTTAATGAGCAATGGAAATGTTTTGTAGTTTTGTATTATACATGTATTAGTTCTGATGCTCACTAACGAAAACCTTATTCATCATTATTTGTTAATTAATAGGAAAGATAAATTGTATTAAAAAGCTATGTATAATGAACAATAAAAGAGTTAAACAATGTTAATTAAGGTTTAATGAAGAGATAACATTATGGACTAAACAGACGTATCATTCATTCAATTTGCAATCCAACAAAGTTATTATTCGAAGGGCTATTCGTTTTTCATTTGTATTTAAAAAATAGAACTGCACAAACCACTAACCATCATAAGGTCAATGGAATTTTGCGTAATCATCCAATCATAATCAGGATAATTCACCCCTTTTCTCATTAAATATTAAGTATGGTTATCAACATTCTATTTAAGTCTAAATGAGCCTAAACAGAAGAACAACACGAATTGTTTTGTTTCTCAACATGACAATAGTCACTTATTCTAGATAGCGTTTGAAAAATGAACACTATATTGAACGTTAGTTTGAAATTTAGAATCGGTTTGAATCGAGAATTAGTGAATTTAAGCTCAAATTAATACACTTTTATAACTTAATAAAGTCAAAACTAAGTATCTGAGGACTTACGTACACAGGACTTATTTATTGCTAAATGCAACTTTTTAAACAAGTGGTATACGAGTATGAATATCAGACAAATCCATAGAATTACTAGCCTATGGGCTTAAATCCTTTTAATATTGCTTCAAAATATGAAAGTGATCAGGTAAACTAAGTTTGAAACAAATATGATTGACTGTTTTGTCACATAATGGACCGGAGTGATATGATTACCCAATGTAACCGATTTAGAGGGTCACAAAAATTGAAAATTCGAAAAAGCGAAGCTGACAAACAGGCTGAGGGTCATGGACAAATGACGTCTACACCACACAATTTTTTGCTGTTTAGTAGTTCCTTGTGGCATTTCTTTAATTTACCATTTCGTTATCACCTTCATTGATTTTCGCTTTATCTATCAACCTTTTTGTACATTCCAACAGTCCTTTTTCGGCAGCATAGCTTATTGGCGTTCTACCGTGATTGTCTCTGCAGTTATACAATAAATTGGACAAAATCAGTGTAATAATATACGTCATTAAATTGCCTAATTGCTTAAACACACATGAATCATAGTACTTAGTTCAAATTGTTTACACTGCATGGCGATCTAGGCTGAATCAGATAATTTACTTTCTGTCATTTAAGTAGCTGACCTCCGGAGCGTCCGTGGCCGAGTAGTTAAGGTCGTTGACTTCAAACCACTTGCCCCTCACCGATGTGGGTTCGAATCCCCACAGGGACTTTGGATTCTTTCATGTATTGAAGCTATCCAGCTAATTTACGGAACATCGGTGGTTCTAGTCAGGTGCCCGTGTGTGCCTGAAATAATGCACGGAAGGGCACCTGAGGTATTCCTCCACCAGTAAAGTTGGACTTCGCAATATGACCTATACTGTGTCGGTGTGACGTAAAACCAAATCAAAACAAAAAAGCTGTCCTCCAGATGGTAAAATGAAAATGTAAAATGAAAAAAATGAAATAAAATTTCAAGTAAACAGAAAATACTTATCTAGATAGGTTTATTGTATAAATCCATCATTACTGACACCTTGGTTCAAGAAAGAATGTTGACAAAAGCGTTAATATATCAGGTTTTTCTTTTCCATAATCTACTACGTTACTAACGCAGGAGCCAATAAAAATAGAAGAAGATAATTTATTTAACGCGGTCACGTGTCACAACAGTGGTTCGGAAAAATCCCGGAATCCGGTATGCCCTAGACCGTTTATCAATTTTTTGTCATTTAGTAGACCCCTATTACATTTCAAGCTAAAGGTTAAATTGATTAATTGGTCATCATATATATAAAATAATTAATCAAATATAATTTTAGTGCCATGAAATACTACAAATATAAAAGCAAAAGCAGTTATTTGTATCCCTATATGCTTGATAAAATCCTGGATTCCGTGCATTCCGGAGCACAGGTCGCGATATTGTCCTGTACGACCACGTGATACTAAAAAAAAAACCCGGATAAAGAATTCCGTGGTATAATAAAAGACGAATTTTCCCGTTGGTGGAAACGCGAACTGTTTGTTTTCAGAGCAAAAATACTAAAATATGAACATTTTGAAGTGTAATTTCGGTTTCTTTCAACTAAATAATGTTTTTGAGGGAGATTTTTGAAATATTAGCAAGACGGCAGTTTTTCTGCTATCTTCTAGAGGTCAGCTGCTTTAAGCGTTCAAAATTATGATATTAATAGTGTGTTGATTCTCAGTGGTCTTCAAAGAGGAAAGAAAGTGTTGTCCTAACACTTTCACCTAATATTATAATAGCGGCAAGTTTTCTTTAAACAATATCATATTACTTACGTGTCATCTACTTCAGCACCTGATTTGATAAGAATCTCTACGATTTTCACATGTTTGATTGCGGAATAAAGTGCAGTTTGTCCCGATGCATCCTTCACGTCCTTCAGTTCTGGTGCAGCTTTAAGCAATTCTTCAACAACTCTTTAAAATACAACGTTACTTGTATAAGTTAACACATTGAATTTTTATCAAAAAATTTGAATGAATATTTTAATCATATTAAAGATAACAACACATGAATAGAAGAACGACATTTTTAATGTATATGAACATTGCTTGAAAACATAAGAATCACATTTAATATCAGATAAAATAACTTTTCAAGTTGACAATTCTATATCATTAAGTTTTTAGTTACGTGTTCATCCTAACTGTTATACAGAAATTAAAAACTTGGACGAGGAAGAAGTGATATTAGATGTTTTTAATTTCTAAAGAACAGAAAATTGTGCCCATGGACCTTTACTGACATTAGAAAATTTAGCTCCGCGTTTTCTATTTATTGCTTGGTCAACAGTATCACAAATGAACCCATGTGTTCTTTGACGTGGACCAGGTCAATCGATGACTATGGATTATACCAGCGTAGCTGCCAGCCAATTGAACAATATTGAACACTTGAATGGTCCCTATACTTAATATGCGGGTTTATTTGGCCAAAATATAAAGCAGTGCTTAGAATTATAATTATATTATCTCCCGATAAATAACCTGTTTCATAGAGCTTCGTTATACTAGAAGGAACGTGTCATTAAGAATATGATCGTTATTTCACATACTCCACTGGTTAAGATATTCTTTTAAAGAGTTCTTGTTATAACTATTAAATAAAATAGCAAACATGACCAAAGTAGAGACATTAGTATCAATTATTTTAAATGTAAAGTACTGAATTAAAGGTAATGCTGTAATAACTAAATTCTTTCACCAAGAACAGTTCTCGCCATATGAATACATTCATGGTACTTTTTTTTCTGAGCAACATAGTACGTTTTATGGACAAACGATTCAACTTCTATTAACAGATTTATACTCATTCATTAAATGATATTTAAAACTCACGTAAACTACAAAAAGACATGGGGCGTCCGTGGCCGAGTGGTTAAGGTCGTTGACTTCAAACCACTTGCCCCTCACCGCTGTGGATTCGAATCCCGACAGGGACTTTGGATTCTTTCATGTGAGAAAGCTATCCAGCTAGCTTATGGAACGTCGGTGGTTCTAATCAGGTGCCCGTTTGGGCCTGAAATAAGTCACGGAAGGGCACCTGAGGTCTTCCTCCGCCAGTTAAGCTGGAATATCGCCAAATGACCTATACTGTGTCGGTGTGACGTAAAACCCAAGCAAACAAACAAAAAGACATGGATTTCATATGCTGACAAATAAAGCTGACTACAATTAAAATGATTTAACTAAACAAGAAGCCTGATAATTTATTTACGTAAGATATCTTAGCTTTAAATGACAAAAATCATTCAAGCTGAACACCTAATTACCCTTTCTTTCCATTTGCAGCTGCTAGATGTAGAGCTGTTTCTCCATGTTCAGATTGTCTATAGAAGTCTACCTCACGAACTCTTATTAAAACCTGATACAGTTAGAAACAAAACTCGTATTTAACTTTATATCTTATAAAAAAATCACGTATACCGTCTTAGCTGATCCATTATGATGTTATGATATATTTTATGAGCAATTTCGTGAAGAAAATATGTAAGAATAGCTTGAAATATTCTTAATTGACATGCAATGAATCAGATTATAATATATTTATAAAAAAAATAACAGAAAAAAATGATAAGAAGTTTCATAAAGTATGACCAACCTAATTGGCACTATAAAGAACTGAAAAGAATGTCAAAATAGGTCTGTCATATGCCTGGACACCTGCATGCAAAGTTGAAACAAAATTTACCGTACGGTTAACAAGTTATGGACACTTTATTATATTAGAAGGCTCATTTTAACAAATATGAAAAGTCTAAATAATCTATTATATCATCCTTTCCTATTTATAACTATGAAGAAGTAAATGATAACATTCAGCAAACAAATGACTGAAGCAAAATTACAATGTTTGAAATATGTAAAAACATGTACACTACCCCACCATTTGTAACATCATTTGACAATTTTCCTGCTTAGAGTCTTATTTAAAATATCCCTAAAAATACCCAGTTAAGGGCCTCTTATCAAATGAATAAATAAATTCAGCATTATTTAGCCAATAAATTCCTATCATTATTATATAATCAAAATTAAACACTATGATCTGAATGATACTTAAACAATGATAAAAGAAAAAAATGAAAGAAAAGTAGTTGAGCCTACTTGGGTTTGAACCTACGATCCTCAGTTTAAATGCAGTTGACAGTATTTGTAGCCTACAAAAAATACTCTTCAAAGCGGATGTTTTGCATTAGGATCAATCTGACTAAAGTTCATCTACTTATTTCTTTTCTGTAAATCTGATGACGACCGTATATATTTCGCCTTCTTTATAATTGGGATTTCTCGAGTCTCAGAAAGCTATTTTTAGCCATGCAATCAAACCGGTTTTTATATAGGCATTAACAGAAGTATAAAAAAAAACCGTTATCCGTGGAAGTTAAACAAATTGTTGATTTTTGTTAGAAATTAACTTGAAATAATAGAGTCAATTTCAATGGGCAAGATTATTTTGCCAGTTTACCTGTCGATTATATAGACAACGCCATGTTTGTTCTCAAAATCGTGAAATTTACCTACTCAGCAGGTTTTCAAGGATTAAAATTAAGAACCACATCGCTTTCAAAATTATGAAAGCTCGCAGATGATAAGCTGTGTAAAAGGTCACCAGAAATGATTGGTCACGGTCAGATCTAAAAGCGGAGCTTTATTTAGAGCTGATTTTAATCTGATTGGCATCAGGATAGTCATACCTTACGTTCCAATTATTCCAGCTTACGTTAACTGCCAAATTCAATTGATGCTTAAGGCACTACTTTTCATGTGAACGATAGCCAATGAGTTCAAAGTAGATCTTCATATTCATTTAAATTTTATAACTTACCTTCAAACAGTCCAAGTACCCTGCGCGTGCAGCGATATGAAGTGGAGTAGTAATTTGTTTTTTGATGTTTTTATCACCATCTTTGCGCTGTTAATGTCCAATACATGCAATTATATATGACTACATGATTATAATACATTATATTTATATTTCTTGACAATATTTAGCCTAAATAATAGCTACATGACCTAATGCGCAAGAGATTTTAATGGATATTGATATATATAAGACTTAAAAAACAGAAAGACACTCGACTGAAGAAAAGCTGGCTAACTTACATATGTTATTTCTAAGTTTTCGATGTAAAAATGTTAGCATGCTTGCAAAACAATGACATAATAATTATTTCTTGTAACTGAGAAAAAGCCCGTTTTATAATCAAAGAAATCAAATTATAAGTATATTAATATTAATGCCTCTTCTATTTTACAGTTTTTATCTAAATGTCCCTATTGCTTGTCTTTACGTTCTTTACGTTTGTTTAATAAATTTAATAATCATATGCATCATTATAAAGAAATCACATATGAAATATTGCAAATAGGGATAAAGGTATGATGGATAGATAAAATCAACAATCAACTTATGAACGGTTTATCATTGATTTAATACAAACAGCTATGATGAAAAGGGAAAATATAAAAACATTATAAAACACTGTTTACCGGCCTTGGTTTCACAAACAAAAACAATTGTGATAACTCGAGATAGACCTAATAGTGGACCATAGCTCCACCCACCACATTAATTGTGAGAAAGGGTTTGGGTCTGAAGCTACACACCAAATGAATAATTTACTTTGTGTTAATGGATTTTGTAACAGTTCATTTTCAATCGTGAACATATTATAACCAATACGCATACGAAATACTGAAAAAACACTGAAAATCCAAAAAAAAAAAAAGGAAAATCGTAAGATACCTGTCTTATGTATAAAAACCTTTGTTTCAATTGACAGAAGAATCAATAGAACGATTTATGCATTGTTATTAATCTTGAAAAATGGACCACTGCAAGATGTATGCGTTCCTAAATGAACTTGCCATGTTTTGGTAAGGGAACTCAATTTCTACGCAGCCGTAGGCAATTATATATAATTTATAAATACTTGATTTATATGCAAAGATATATGAAAAGATGTATAAACATTATACCAATTGAACTCACCTATGATCATATAAGATATTGGACACCTATTAAACATCATAAACTGAAGATACTTGATTTGGACTTTTTGGTGTGTATTTAGATATTTTCATGTGCATGAGTAAACGTACAGGATCGTGAACATGAATGGAGGTCTCGTTATTTAGACAAAATTAATAACTCAATACGACCTTGTGTTAAATTAACTCAATGTTCTAATGTAAAATAAAATGTTCACTCGAAAATTTGATAAGATCTTGACGAAGTGAACGCTTAAAATATTTTATGGAAGTATGTATGGTAAAACATAATTTAGAAATCTTAGCAACTTAACTAGACAATTAGAGATCTATCCCGTTTTGCTTTTGAACTATCTTTGACATTTTATTTTATAATGGCAAGAACTATCCTTTACATTTTATTTTATAACTAAACTTCAGAAAAAATAAATTGAAAGTAAAGGTCATTCCTTAAATGTCACATTCAATATAATATTTTTTGAAGAAAGAAACTTTTTCTAGAAGTTATGCCATATAATTATAATTCTTTAGTTAACTAACATGACAGAAGAAACATCTAAATATGCTGAAAATAGGAACTGTCGATGAAGTGTTCCTGTAAAGACGTGTTCTGTGAAATAACTGCAATGTCGACAACATGTGTAATAACATGGTTATATACATTCAAAACGTATGTTTATAGTAAAACAAAAAAGAGACAACATGATCGTTGATTGCAGAAAGATTATGTTGAATCTCATTCTAATTGTTTCTTTCCTTTAAAAGTTGTATTCTTACTAAATGAAAATATTTCAGAATCAATCTTGCCACCAGTATGATCACCGGCTTTAAATGGACAAAGAAAAGGCTCTAGATCACTGAGCCAAAAATTAAATTCTTGACTGTGCGAGATGGTACTTTGGTTGTATTTGTTCAGACCAAGCCTTAACGATCCTGTATGTTTTGTGATTGATATTGCTACTTTGTGTATACCACACTCTCAAAAATTATATAATTATGTATATAAATATGCAAATAAAACAATTTTCCAACATCAAAGAATATGTAAAATGTGTACTGCAAATATTTATGCATATTATATTTAATCAATAAATCACATGCATTTATTTCTTATAGGAAAATTTGACTTAGAATTTATAGAAAATAAATTTCTAATTACCTCCA
The DNA here is from genome assembly GCF_026571515.1 of Ruditapes philippinarum. Lineage (NCBI taxonomy): Eukaryota > Metazoa > Mollusca > Bivalvia > Venerida > Veneridae > Ruditapes > Ruditapes philippinarum. The sequence continues at coordinate 116,002 of NW_026856188.1, forward strand.
TTTATTTACATGAAATTTTAAAACGGGTAATATCTTTATAAATAGTGCTTATTTGAACTTACAATATTGACAAATCTTAATTTGAGCATCATATTTATGAAATAAAACCATGAAAAAAAGTGGTACAGGATCTTTAAGAATAAAGTAAGGTAAACATAACATTTTAAACTCGTTTGCTTCACATTCATTTGGTGGTAAGTGTTATAAAATAATAACGAAAATATACTCAGCTAAATTGTACGACTTGTAAACTAAATAGATCTACTCACTGTAGAGACGGTTTCCGGTTTCAATGGATCATCATTATTCACAAATGCAGAAGTATGGTTTTTTTTCAGCAGCATCTAAGGGAGGAAATTGATCGTATCAATTAGATATAAAGTAATGATAACAATATTCCGTTAGAAAACACTATTATAGTAACTAGAAAGTTTTACAAATACGCTATATGAAATCATGATTCAGTGTATGGAACCATTCTAGCAAAATATATTGATTTTGGTATAATGTTACACCACAGTGACCATATGTCCATATATATTTGTTTTACATTAAATAAATCCATGTTTATTAAATCGAAGTAGCCATTTACAAATTGGAAAGTTGTATTAAATAAAACTACCATTGTTTTCAAGTTTTTATTCATAACTTTTATATAAGCCATATGTCTTTTCTTGATATGTGTCCTAATAATTTTATAAGCATTAAAATAGAATATATTGAAGCAACTGTGGCACCTTACTTCTAAAACATCGACACTGTTATTATCCGTGGCTAAGTGAACAAGATTTGTTTCACTTTCGTCCGTTTTACTTGCTAGAAATGCCGCATCATGTGTTTGTATCAGTTTTTCTGCGACTCTTTTACTGTTGTGTTTTGCAGCTATCTGAAGTAACTGCATGTCTATATTTTTAGATCCACCATTTGTGCTCTCATCGACTAGAAGATCGAACACTTCTAGACTGTCGTACATAACGGCAGTCAATAGAGGGGTGAACATGTTTATGTCTTGGATATCTCTTTCGGCTTCCCTGAAGCATATAGAAATATGTTTTCCTCCTTGCATTTGCTTGAATCAAGTACAACAAAAGTACTACTCTCAGATTTATATGTTTTTAATCAATTACATGTATTATGAAGTTGTAATTGAGTGTTTCATCAAGCTTATGATTTCCAGCACAATCGAACTAAAATAAATGTGTATAAACTAACTAAATGGAGAATTATCATGGGAACTTAGAATAAGTCACATATTCGTAAACTTCAACATTTGTTTATCTGTAAAATTTCCAAGATATATGCTTAACTTATTTTGTACAGTTAATACAAATATTCAATCAAACGTCAATAAAAAAAACTTCTATGTAGCACATTCTAGCCGGACTACTTTACCGCTAAATTTGCAGTAATGAAGTACAAGTCACGAAAAAAATTGTAAAAGCATTGTAAGCTTCCGTATTTGATTTTTCTTGTATTATATATGTGTATAAGTGTTATATATTTTGTGCAAATGCTTGACATAAGATATGATTAAACTAAACTTGTACATCCGTGTACGAAAGGTGATTATATATTCATTTCAAACCATTTACTTAAGGTAAATGTAGACAATGTAAAACCTTCGTATTAACTGATATCCGTATACTTCAGGGACTTATTTCGAACTTCATATATAACGCCTCATCTCTGTAAGCTTTACATTCAGTTCATTAATGGTTTTAATATGTAGCTACAACGTAAATGTGACTTGTAAGTCGCCTTTAATGTTAAAATATGCATACGATATTTTGTTATTACTTTCCTTATTTGGAATACTATCTACAAATAAAATACAAATAGAAGTCATACTGGTATTATAATATATCTGTATTTTTTTCATTTTCCCTTTAGAGATGAACGGTAAAAAATACCATTTAGATCGCCCAAAGCCAAAGTTGACAAATCCGCCTTGATTTATGCACAATATCTATTTTTACTGGCAGAAACATTATTAATCTGTAAAAATATGGTTTGTTTTGATTTTGGTCCTATAAAAGTGTGGTGTGCTTAACCTCCATTATAACTTGTTATTTTCAAATTAAGAAAATCTTGAAAAGGAGTCATTCTTCGTGAGTGAAATCATAAGATTGTTATCATTACTGACTCGTTTTGAGTCTGTTTATGAGTGATTGTGAATGGAAAACACCAATCAACAACTCCTAGCATAAGCTGAAAATGATTTTTCTACTAAAGTGTACACAGTCAAAAGTGCATCTGCGAATCTATGTTTTACTTTTAGTTGAACCTTGAAGTTTTCGTGTCATTTAAATACCAATTAGATGATCACCAATGACATAAACAAGGGAATGGTATCTATACTTATTTTGTAAACATTTACACATGAATCGTACCCTACACAACAAAACTTTCAGTTACAAGTCATCCCTAAAATGAGACCAGGCGCTAAAAACCTGCAAGTTTATATGACCAAATAGTTTTCACATTTCTTAATTTTTACAATGTTCAAAATCCTATCTTACTTTTCAATAAGTTTCCTTGCAATTTCACTTCTGTTAAGTTTTGCTGCGATATGCAGAGGTGTTTGTTTCTTCTTGTTTTCTTTATTTATCTGTTTAGGATATTTTTCAAGTAAGAAGTCTAACTTATCTTCTTTATCTTCGTACACAGCAATGTGCAAGAACGTATTGCCATCTGCGTCTGTGTCCTGCTTAATTGTGTTTGATTTAAGAGTTTTAGATAAATCATCTTTCCCTCCGTGTCTAATAGTCTACAAAAAAATGCGCAGATATTGTTAAAAGAAATTTCGTTTTTGTTAACAAAACCAACTTATTACAGTTTCTCATACTTAAATAAATATATATATCAAACGTTTGCCAAATAACAACACATATATAATACAAGATGCATGAAATGTCTTTGAAAAATAATTTCTATAAAACATTACTTCAATGCCTTATTTATCCGTAATACTATCTTAATATTCAAAGGACACAGAAAAATTGTAAACTCTTACTCACACTAACACAACCATACCACTCATCGCCATCCTGTATGTCCGCGTTATTATCGCTGATAGTTTCATCATCCTTGACAGAATGGTAAAAAATACATATAAATTAAATTATAAAGAACGATATCTTCCCTGATAGCAATATTCCTCAAGTTGTTTTGAAAATATTTCATCGTATGTAAGCAATTTTGGCATTTTGCAAAATGCTTCCAGGTAAATAATTTTTGGAAACTTGTTGTCTATTAAAAATAATATCTATGTATCTTTTTGTGTATCTTAATCTCAATCTTAATCTTGCATAATTTTTCATGTCCTATTTTATATTATGATGTAACTTGCTAAATGCAAGAATATGGCCGACTCGCTAAAAACAACTATATATAATAAAATGAAGATAACATACATTTCGAAAACTTCAGAATACTGACAGTATACAAGTATATAAATGAGACATATTCAACTACCATAATCAAAATTTATCACGGATATATATAGATTAATATGTATAATTAATTTAGTAAAACAACCAAAAAGTGTCTTTAAAAAGAAACGTGGTCGATATAAATTGACTTTTACTTAAACGAATTATTTCGGATTTTTGTATTTATGAACAAATGTTAGCAGTGCTTTTAAATGATGTAATACTGACAGTATAGTTACGTGTACAAATTCTCAGTTGCGAATGCTAACAGAAATCCAGTAGGGTTAGTTCAAAATACTGTACTAAGAGTTGATGAATTGTGCTATTTAATAGATGGGCAATATCTCCTCTCTTCGGCGTAGAAGCTGTATTCCGACCCATACAGAATTTACCCTAGATCACACCCTTGATAAAACTAAAACAAACAAACAAATTTAGATACTTACTTCAGAGTATTCAGATTCTCTAGAAAAATGACTGTCAGGGATGCAATCTGCAAAATCGCTTTCCTTAAAAGATAAACATATACCGAACACATTCGAACAGTTATTAGTACGTTAAATTTCATTAATTTCTGAAAATAGTCAAGCTAGAGTATTGGATCTTTTCACACAAGATTTGCGTCAAAATATGGAACATATTCGTACTTGAAGTTTAAATCGATACCTTTAGAAATAAATAAGTTTCAGAACACAAACATTTTTTATAATATATTTATAAGTTCAAGTATGATTATTCTGATGATATACGTGCTAGTAGTATGAATCTTATTAAATAAGATGTGTATTATGATAAGTAGCATATATTTGAAGACTGAGTAGAGATACATTAAGAAATAAAAAAGTTATAAAATATATTTTCATGACAATTTGAAATTCATGGGACGTAAATCTGAAAGTTTTGGGGCAACTTATAAGAAACCGCCCTTTTATCAGTCAGTCGAGATGTAGTTACACTGAACTTAATTAAAAAAGAAGTAAAATAATTTAGGAAGATATGTAATACATCTGCTGACTTTGTATATACTTCATCTTCTTTTATTTGAACTTTCATCCTCAGATTCATTGAGTGTTGTAATAGTAAATGAATATTTGAATGGCCCTATACTCACTAAGTTGTAAGTCTAATATAAGTTACCCTTTTTAGCCACTTAATTTCATGATAACAATTGTTCAGTACACTCTCATGCTAACTCATCCTTTGAAATATTAAATGTAACGTGAAGGGATGCAAACAAGCATAAAATTTGTAAATAAAAAAAAAAAAAAAAAAAAAAAAAAAAAAAAAAAAAATTTCATCGACTTTATTTTTCAAATGTTACATGTTTCGCGGCAAATGGTATATCATGTTATAACAAGAAAGGCATTCATGCAAAGCATTAAAGGGAGTCCAAACAAGAAATGCAGCAAGTGACGATGAACTAGCAAACATCTGATGACCAGATATTCTATAAACTTTTCAATGGTTAATTGGATTTTACCAGAATATTACATGTATATCATAGATGAATGGGCGGACGAAAAACATTGTTCATCATGAACTTTGGTAGGCTTGCTAGAGATAAGAATATTAAATGTATTTTCTGTGAAACATACAATACAGTAGTAAAAATGAACAAAGTCTGGATTTTTTTCGGCCGGAGGCAATCTAATTTTAGTTGGACTTCCTATAAAATTTACAGGGAAGAACTTAATATATGTAAAAATTCCATTGGTCATTTAAAAATTACAATCTGAAATCTGAATGGCTATTGTAAACTTAGTAAAATGACATAAAGGAATTTTTCTTACAAGGTAAACGCGTCTAATCTTTACTTGATCTAAAGGAGTTCTGGGAACGAACTATCTAAATTCATATACAAGCTGTTTTACTATCAAGTTAAATTTCAGATACATAACTTCTGTTTAACAATGCCTTCTCCAACTCATTATAAGTTCTATATTACCATACATCTTCATACAGATTATTTTACGTTGCTTTAATGGACTATAAATTTTGTCAAACATTAACGAAACCACCACTTACATCCCGTGTACTCATGCGCATAAATATGGCAAAAAACACACAAGTAAACGAACTTATCCGGTAGTACCAGTTGATGTGAAATGGATACAAAGTTGATAATTTTCATATATTTAACAATTTTATGAAGAATTTATTTTACTGCTAACGATTGAATGGTTTGTTTATCGACGTATTTTTAGATTACAAAGCTTACTTTCGATTCTTTTTTCGGACTTTATGTATCTTTTGTTATTTCCAAAGGTGTTGGAAATCTGTTGATCCGGGTATTTATCCTGCTCAGCTGGATAAAGCCTTGCCGGATAAACTTATCTATCTTCAGTCATTACGTCACATGATGACGTCACATCTTTAGCAGCAAAACAAAACTGCATATTTATAAATGCTATTTTATCGGGGGAAAAGAAGAATGAAACCATTTAATTATTCTAAAAAATGATAAAAAGCAGGATAAATCAAATACATGGTTGATGTCGGGAAGGAGAAGGTTTATCCGGTTCGCTGCGAAAGTGAATCTTGGCTCGCTAAAGCTCGCCAAGATACACTTTCTCGCTCACCGGATAAACCTTTTCCATCCCGACATCAACCATGTATTTTCTATTTGTATTGTTTTCTTTTGAAATTTTGATTTACTTCAGACTTTACATTTTGTTTCTATCTAAAATACTTTGGATGTGCCAAAACATGCATATGATTTTAATATTTCAAAAATTTAAACGTAAAATGCCATAATAGGATCATGCTTCTATTCCATGTTTCCTATAATACGATATGCAAATAAACCAGTTTTAATTCGGCCGAGTATCTTTTTTAAAGATACTTCTTGTTATTATAATAATTGTAACAAATATACAGACATTATATCAATAGTAACAAAAGGGACTGTTATAGTAATTTTATATGCTTTTTTATCATGTAAAATAAGGAAAACTGATTTCTTTTGATACCTGGGACCTAATATACAGTAGCTATATTTTAAGTCACAGATAAATACTGAAAGTAGAACACACACTGGAATAAAATATTTTGGACGACCCTCAAAAAGGCCAAATGTAGGATTTATTTTGTAAACAAAAATAAAGGTACATTAAATCATAAAAAATTGCATGATATGTTGATGTAGTGAAACATTATCTATCAATGGAAGACTGTTACCAGAATTTTGAGACAGGCATGAGGAAATTTACTAACATTATGTTCATGCGAGTCAAATATATAAAAGCTTCTTAACATTGGTTATAAACAAAGATCTATTGTTAATTGATTTTTTAGGAGATCAATCTACTATTGTGTTGAATTGCTTCAAAATCTCCACCTGTAAGAATTATTAACATTCTTAAAATTTTAATTTGTTCACTTTTTGGCGCTAAAAGCTCTCGCGTCACGTTAACGTCGCCGCCTTTTTAGCGACGTCACGGACGGCAGAGTTTTCCAGAAGTTACATAAAAAGATTACAAACAAGTTTATTTTTTGAAGACATTAACGGTAGCGGTTTTTGATAAAAAAATATATATTATATATATATAAATATATCAAATATATATATATAAAAATATGTAAAATATTTATTTATTATTACAGTAAATTTTCAGGATTGAAGAAATTAATTAAATTGACAGGATTGTTGAGAATCGCTACGCTTCGCATAGCTACAATTATATGAACTTTGTAGATGTGAAATAAACGAAATTACAAGATTGCAGTGCATTTCTTACTTGGTTTTCTGAATCCTGAACAATTCACAACACTGTCGACTATAATCGCTAAAAGAAAATAATGAACTACGATACTGCACGGAAATCGCGGACAGAGCATTTGGCTCAGTTAACCAAGATTTATAAAGAACTCGAAGAGTTGATGTTAAGCACTGAAAATGAGCAAAAAGTAAAAAATTGTTTGATCGACTGTGTGAAAGATACGAGAAATTTAAATCAACACACTTTGAATGTTTAGACTTTTGCGAAGATCCAAAAACTATAGAAACACTAGAGAAGAACTTTGAAAGTTGCAGAGTGAACTTTATAGTATTCAAGGAAAGATATGCCAAATGGAATCCCGTAGCATCAGTACTCAGTAGTGCCGTTTCATCCGCAACTCGGCTAAGAAACGCAAAAGTTATGCTCCTTATAGCAGAACAAAAACTTAAGGCTCTTAAAGAAAAACAAGCTTTGGAGAAGGAGAAATTGCGATAAGAGGCAATACAGAAGCAGCTCAAAGATAAATCGCAACTACTGGATCAAGAAAGTGCTTTGATGGAAGCGAGGCTGGAGGAGTCAATGTGGGCAGACGGAAGCACGGTGATAGAAGCAGACGACATATTAGAAGATGGACATATTGTGCCAAAAAATGGATTTTGGACATACTTATCGAAATGATAATGTAGCCGATAGCAATACGGCACGTTATTCTCGTGTTTGTTCCAGTTAAGATCACGAGGCTGCAGAAGTACGTAAATTCGGAGATGTTACGAAGCAAGATTGCGGAAATAGTACTTCCGGTTTAGAAGTGGAACGACTTGCATCAATTATTTAAGAAGGATTTAATTTACCAAAACCAGAGTTATTGACATTCAACAGTTCTGCGCTTGATTATTGTAAGTTCATTAAAAATTTTGAGACCATCATTGAGTGCAAAGTAAGTGACAATAGGTTAAGATTAAGTTATTTAATACAATATTGCACTGGTGAGGCAAAATCTTGAATAGAAGATTGTGTGTTATTTGATTCAAATGTAGGGTATAACCGAGCTAAATCAATTTTGCAATCTCGTTATGGTAAGCCACATGTTGTTGCGTGAAGTCATATTGATAAATTGTTGCTTGGCCCTAATATTAATGCATCTGATGTGAAAGGATTGTCTCAATTAGCTTTAGATATGCAAAAATGTCAAATGACACTTTCACAACTAGGGTTTGTTTCTGACGTTATTAAATCTGAGAATTTAAGGCGCATTGTAAGACGTCTCACTATGCATTTGAGATCAAGATGGGCAGAGGTAGTCCACTCTATTTTTAAATCAGGGAGAGAACCTTATTTCTTTGAATTGGCCAAATTTATTGATGAAAGGTCCCGTGTTGCTAGCTCAGTTTACGGCATTGATGTTGTAAAAGTAGAATGTCCGGGAAATAAAGCGTCTGCGTCAGGAAATACCACAAAAGGTAAAATAACTACATACACAGAAAACCAAACGTCAAAATACATTAGAAAATCTTTATGTGATCAATTTAGAAAATTGTCTTTAGAAGATAGGAACAGGTTTGTCATAAAATCTAAATTGTGTTTTAATTGCCTCAAACCCAATCATATGACACGCAAATGTAGGCGGGATAAATTATGCACTGTGTCTGATTGTACCATTAAACACCATTTTCTTTTACACAATTGGTCCACAAAACGTCCCGATAATTCAATAACCCAACATTCTGTTAATTGTGCGGCAGTTAATGGTTAATTTGCTAAAATCTGTCTAGGGATCATACCTATAACTGTTAAGGGTGGGAGCGGTTACTCTTGCCAAGCTTATGCTCTGCTCGACGATGGAGCAGACAAAACGCTTTGTGATGAATGTCTGATACAGCAGTTGCATCTGACCAGCCGGCCTGTCACCTTCCAGATATTGACCATTAGCTCGACCGGACGTACCACTTGTGGACAGGAAGTTGATCTCAGCCTTTGCCCAGTTTCTGGAAATGGTGAAATTAACCTTAACAATGTTTGGACGGTTAAACAGTTACCTATCCCTACACGTTCTGCAGTGACAAGTGATGACATTATTGGCGTTCCATACTTGTCCGATTTAGAAATTCCCAAAGTAAATGCTAATGAAGTCCGGATTTTAATTGGTACAGATTTCCCCGAAGCACATATTCCACATAAAGTGCGTTCTGGAAGCAGTCATCAGCCATATGCTGTAAGGACACGACTTGATTTAGCACGTTTGAATCAACTTAAACACAATTTGTCTCGTGATAAATATTTGCATGAAATGTACACCAAAACGGTTAGTGAGTACATTAATAAAGGTTATGCAAAAGAGGTAGATAATAACGGTACAAACTCTAAGCGCATATGGTACTTACCCCACCACCCTGTGATGAACGTTAACAAACCAGGAAAGGTTCATGTGGTACTTAACTTTGTCGCGAAATACAATTATACTTCATTGAATAGCCAGCTTTCCAAGGTCCAGATTTAATGAACAGTTTAGTAGGGTACTTATAAGATTTCGTGAGGAAAAGATAGCTATGTTTACTGATAAAGAGGCTATGTTCCATGAAGTTCATGTGACAGAAGCAGACTGTCACGCACTCCTATAGTGGCCTGATGGGGACATGTCTGTACTTCCTAAAACTTACTGTATGCAGGTGCATCTATTCGGTGCCACTTCATCTCCTAGCTGTGCAGCATTAAGAAGAACAGCCAGTGACAACGCGAATAAATTTCCAGATGAAGTTATAGAAACTGTAAAAAGAAACTTCTATGTCGATGATTGCCTGATATCTGTAGATTCAGAAGAGAAAGCGACAAAGTTAGCAGCGGATTTACAGTCACTGATGAAAATGGGAGGTTTTAGACTTACAAAGTGGATCAGCAACAGCAGGTCAGTCATTGATACAATTCCCGATTATGAACGTGCACCGACGATTGTTAGCCTCAGTCCCGAAAACGAAGTTCCTTTTGATCGTGTATTAGGCATTAATTGGAACGTTAATGACGATTTCCTCACATTCAAAATCAAGAAAACAAATAAACCTGTAACTAGACGCGTAAGGCTTTCCATAGTTAGTGCGATATTTGATCCACTAGGACTTTTAGCACCAGTGACATTACGAGCAAAAGCTATCGTTCAAAGCTTGTGTAGAAGGAAATTTGTTTGGGATGAAGCAATTCCGCAAATTGATCATGATGAATGGCAACGTTGGATATTAAACTTACCTTGTTTGGAAAACGTTCGAATAAGCCGTTGTTTTCAACCAAAATATTTCAGTACTTTAAAAAATATACATTTACACGTGTTTAGCGATGGTTCTGAGACGGGTTATGGCGCATGCGCATATTTACGCATTACTGACGAACATGATAACACTGAATGTTGTCTAGTGCTTGGCAAGTCCCGACTCGCCCCGATAAAACAAGCTTCTATACCGAGAATCGAACTGTGTGGAGCTGTTGTGTCATGCCGTCTGTATGCCAAGCTGATAGAAGAACTTGATTTGAAAATTGACAAAGTTGTTTTCTGGACGGATTCAATGATCATTCTTGGATACATAAATAACACTACAAGACGTTTTAAGACTTTAGTCGGGAATAGAATTAGTTATATTCATGAAATGACGAGTCCAGAAAAGTGGCACTATATCGACTCCAGTTCGGACTCCGCTGACATAGCATCAAGAGGTATAGATCCTGGCGATAAAACTAGCATTTATTTGTGGCTTAATGGACCAGACTATCTGACGCAGGACGAGTCTACTTCACCTAAATTTGTAAACATAAACGATATAGCCGACGACGACTCCGAAATTAAAAGAGACGTAGCAATAAATGCCACTGGGGTATACATTGGGCCGACTATAGGAGACATCATCAACCATTATTCAGACTGGAACAGACTACTAAGAGCGTTCGCTTGGTTACAGAGGTTTGTGACATACTGCAGAAGTCAAAATAAAAATGAACAAAATTGTGAAGATCTCAAACTAGCTGAGATACATAATGCTACTCATGCAATTGTTCGGTATGTACAGAAAATCAACTTCCAACAAGAAATAAAAGACATATTGAAAAGAATAGCAGATTAGCTATGCTTAACCCTGTGATGAAAAATGGACTCATCCGAATGTCTGGAAGACAAATTTCAATGATTTTGAAAAAGCCCCTATAATTCTTCCCCACAATGATCACGTGACAGAGCTGATAATAGTCATAGCAACAATGGACATATAGGATGGCAACACGTTCTAGCAGAAATACGGTCAAAATTTTGGATTTTACGTGGTCCTAGTGCTGTTAAAAAGACCATAGGAAAATGCATTGCTTGTAAACGACAGAGAGATCCATTACTTACTCAACAGATGGCGCCACTTATCCCAGAGAAGACGATACCTTGCAAACCACCGTTACATTTGTCGGAGTGGACTACTTTTGACCATTGATAGTGAAATTAAGTCGATCTAGCGTTAAAAGATATGGTTATCTATTTTCTTGCTTGACAACGAGAGCAGTGCATATAGAAGTAGCCCATTGCTTGACACAAAAAATTCATTCATAGCTGCCTACCAGCATTTTACATACAGACGTGGACAACCAGAGAAAATATTTAGTGACAACGGTACCAACTTGGTTAGCGGAGACAAAGAACTTAAGAAATCCTTAGAAGAGTGGAACCAGTCTAAGATCGGTAGATATCTGTTGCAGAATAAGGTAGACTGGCACTTTATCCACCATACGCGAGCAATTTGGGTGGGGCATGGGAGAGAATGATAAGATCTACACGCACCATTTTGAAAGCTCTTGCCAAGGAACAACTTTTAACAGACCAATAACAAAATTATGTCTTTTAGAAGGCACGGAGTAAATATACATTTACTGATGTACAAGATCCTTTTTTTTTAATTTTATTTTTTTTCTCGCATTTTAAGAACCCAAAAAAGAATTTTATAAGCTATAAATATGTATTTTGTACTTCTTGCAAGAGCATGTTCTTACCATGACTTGATAGCGGTTGAAAATTATAATTATTGAAAAAAAATAAAAATTCCAATCTTTGATGATATTTATATTTGTGTCATGTTTTACATTTTTCAAAATAATTACGTATATATGCGAATTGGTTGGTTTTTTTTAATATTTATTTTTATTTTCATTTACAAAAAATATTAAGCATATAGATTTTTATATTTTTGATACATATACACAACGTTTTAGTATTTTTTTCTATTAGTTTTTCTACTACATTATTTTCATATATATTTGATAAGTAAATTATTGATATTGTGAGAAAACAAAATTTGCTTAAGTGTTATTCTTATTTGATGAAATTAAGACATTTCATGGAGGGCACTGTAAGAATTATAAATTAACATTCTTAAAATTTTGTTCACTTTTTGGCGCTAAAAGCTCTCGCGTCACGTTAACGTTGCCGCCTTTTTAGCGACGCCACGGACGGCAGAGTTTTCCAGAAGTTACATAAAAAGATTACAAACAAGTTTATTTTTTGAAGACATTAACGGTAGCGGTTTTTGATGTAAAATATTTTTATTACAGTAAATATTCAGGATTGAAGAAATTAATTAAATTGACAGGACACCATTGTTGAGAATCGAACCGCTACGCATAGCTACAATTATATGAACTTTGTAGATGTGAAATAAACGAAATTACAAGATTGCAGCGCATTTCTTACTTGGTTTTCTGAATCCTGAACACCACCCATTACACCTAATGTTTAAACTGAAGACCAAAGTTTCTGTTGTTAAAATGTTACAGTATTCGGCAAATCAACATTCCACTCAAACCACCATAAAAGCAATTGGAACAAAATAGAATTTACTTCTTACAGCAAAAAATCGGGAAATGAGGGTCTATTAAAATATTTGTCAGGAGTAAAATCAAGGCCGTATATTTTTATGCCCCCCTTCGAAGAAGAGGGGGTATATTGTTTTGCTAATGTCGGTCTGTCGGTCTGTCTGTCTGTCTGTCGGTCGGTCTGTCGGTCTGTCCGTCGGTAGACCACATGGTTTCCGCTGATTATCTTGAAAAGTATTTATCACAAAGTCTTCATATTTCACATAGTGATTGTTCATAACTAGTAGATGACCCCTATTGATTTTGGGGTCACTAGGTCAAAGGTCAAGGTCACAAGGACCTTAAATGTCAAAATGGTTTCCGCTGATTATCTTGAAAAGTATTTATCACAAAGTCTTCATATTTTACATAGTGATTGGTCATAACAAGTAGATAACACCTATTGATTTTGGGATCACTAGGTCAAAGGTCAAGGTCACAGGGGCCTTAAATGTCAAAATAATTTCCGCTGATTATCTTGAAAAGTATGTATTACAAAGTCTTCATATTTCACACAAAGATTGGTCATCACTAGTAGATGACCCCTTTTGATTTTGGGTGTCACTAGGTCAAAGGTCATGGTCACAGGGGCCTTAAATATCAAAATGGTTTCCGCTGATTATCTTGAAAAGTATGTATCACAAAGTCTTCATATTTCACATAGTGATTGGTCATCACAAGTAGATGACCCCTATTGATTTTGGGGTCACTAGGTCAAAGGTCAAGGTCACATGGGCCTTAAATGTCAAAATGGTTTCCGCTGATTATCTTGAAAAGTGTGTATCACAAAGTCTTCATATTTCACATAGTGATTGGTCATCACTAGTAGATGACCTCTATTGATTTTGGGGTCAATAGGTCAAAGGTCAAGGTCACAGGGGCCTTAAATGTCAAAATGGTTTCTGCTGATTATCTTGAAAAGTATGTATTACAAAGTCTTCATATTTCACATAGTGATTGGTCATAACTAGTAGATGACCCCTATTGATTTTGGGGTCACTAGGTCAAAGGTCAAGGTCACAGGGGCCTTTAATGTCAAAATGGCTTTCGTTGATTTTTCCATAATTGAACACCATGTACCAATTTTTGGCAAGTTTCTGTAATAAAATTATCCAATTATGTGAGTCAATGGCTAGAAAGGGGGGTATATGTGTCGTTCGACATTCTTGTTTTTTGATAAATTGATAAAGAGTGCAATTTATGGTTGAATGTGTTTGCATTTCATTTTCTGCAAAACTCTCCAGTTTGTTATTTATAACCATAGCGCGACAAAAATGAGCGTTAAACTACTTCTATAAAGATATTTTCGGACTTTCATAATGGTACGGTCAAATCTATTTAAAGCTTTCGAATCAAAGTACAGCAATAAATACATACATGTACACAACCCACTGTGTACAACAAAATAATTAGAAATTTCCTGTAGATGATACAAATGTAAGAAATAAATTACCGAATTTAAGTGCATTTCTTTGTCTTTAATACTGCTTTTTATACTTGAAATTTGTTCCCCTTCTCATTCATTAATTAATATAGCATGCTGCGAATCACCAAAGGGGAAACCAAAATACGACTTTACATAATAGACATCGGAAGGAATTCTTGCTTCCGAACATATTTTTAGCGGTAAATCAAAGGGATTAATTGATAAAAATCGGGTCCATGGACACAAAAATAGTAAACACAAATAGCTTAACGCCTGTGGCGCGGAGCAATAAGGACTCAGACTTGCTGACCCTGTTACCACGAATACCACATTTGAAATATCACTCTAAGTTGGCGGGGATCTTCACACCTTTTTCTGGCAGACAGTTGGCGACAAGATTATCAGGGGTGATTGACCCATTGCTGTAAGTTCACAAATTGGTTACTTCTTGTCCGGCCTACTTCATTCAATGCAATGGGCGTCTTAGCAACCCATGTATCTGAAACACATCGACACACCTCACTCGATTTTGGAATATATAATCTATAGGTACTAAAAAAGGAGACTGTGAAGATACCGATGCCCCTTCTCATCAACAACAGTACCAGAAAAAAGGGCATTTCATTCTCAGACGGATATTACACAGCAATGTTGCCATGAAAACAGAGCCATCAGCCTTTTCCCTCGAACTGTGACATAGCAAATAAACAACAAAGTGTACAATAAAACGCTTGAGTCAAAAGCACTTATTGTCGATGAAATGAAACGAAATAATACAGGAAAAAAAACAACGAGGTTCCATTGAAAGAGAATATTAAAGTTCTACAGAAAAACACGTACAGTTAATACCCAATAATGGAGTAAAGAAAATTTCAACATCGCCCGTCTTGTCTTGATAGTAATGCAATATGCACGAAAATGACAGAGATGTAATGAGATTTTCTATGGTTATCAGACCCTACAGATCCCAAGAGCCAGCTTGCGAATTGTTTTTTTTTATTTATTTGTTTGGAGCTCCGTTTATCCTCAATACTACATTGCTAAAACACATGACCCTGAATGCAAGTAACCCTGCCACTGAAATTATTACCAGAGACCTATACGTCGACAATGTTCTTTCATGTCCCAAAAAAAGAGAGATATTCTTACCTTTTCCAGGTACGCACGTACTCTCGTTTATGAAGTAGGATTCCGTCTACGATAGTGAACTTCAAACTCTAGTAAACGACATGGACTGTCAGACTAACTGAACATATCTTAGAAAACGATAATGTTGTGAAGGTATTACAAATGCTAGGGGATCAGGATGTTAACGACATTTCGTTTGTACAGCGCACAATGGTACACTCTGAGAGAACACACTAACATTCCATTTTCAAACTGATTTCAAGGTTATATTAGAACCCTTTGGTATTTCTAAGACTAGTAACTGTTCGTACCAAACTAGTTCATGAACTATGGAACAAGATTTTCGACTAGGCATTACCACTTCTGGCTAATATAACAAACACATTGACAGTTATAAGCAATGACATGGACAGCGCAAATATGACAAAAGTCCGGAGACAAATTTGCCCAACACTAATTATAAATCAAGTTCCGCAGATATTAGTTTACACGTGTTTGTTGATACAATTACACGTGCTTATGGGCGGTAGCGTATCTTACTTTCGTTCACATATCTATTCTTATATTCGCAAAGAACAGAATCGAACCTGTCAAAGAGATAACTTTACCCATACAAGAACTGATTGCAGCACTCATCGGTGCAAGTGTCAACCAACATGTGGCCATTTGCAGTCAAGTGCATTAAAATCACATGTTGATCCGACAGTCAAATACAAATACACTGAAACGTTTCATGTTTAACAGAGTAGAAGAAATCAATACACTTGTCCAACAGACAAAACATGCGTTGTACTCTTTGAATTAGTTCCTGATCTTTGCGATGTTTTTTTTTATGTTAGCTTTAAGATAAATTATTAGCAGACGATCACTACCAATACTGATGATACCACAATGCAGTAACCAATCAAATCAGTCAACTCTACAATTCTCAAAATCTCCAAACTGCCCTTACGGAAAGAGCAACATATTGGCAGTATAAAAAGCTCCTTGGAGCGTCTATTGGTGTAATGAAGACAGCGATCAAAATATAATTGGCCAAGCTCAAGCCTCCAGACAAAAGTTACGGAAATAGAGCAATGCTGAATGACCAACTAATTACCAACGTTTCATCTGCTAGAGATGGTCCAGAGCCCCTAACACCTTCACACTTACTGCATGGATGCAGACTGGCAACTCTACCATTCTAGTTTACTGACGATACAACAGCGACTGTTCGGCAATGTGCTAGACAACGTGAGGAGTTAATTTATTAATACTGGCGCCGTTGGAAACACGAGTATCTGACCTCATCAGAATACAAACGGTCGATAGGGACCACAAACCAAATTTTTCAAGTTTGTGACGTTGTTATTTTTAAGACGACTTTTTCACCAAGACCAAAGCAATTTGGAGATATTATTTGCTTAAAATGTTAGGGTGCATATTTTGGAAATTTCAAAAATAATATTTATCTAAGTGTGACAAGAATCTGAACGGAATGGAATTGAGAATGACCTGAAGCAAGAAGATATGCAAAGGAATCATAGTAAACAATTTCCTAATTTTTAGACAAGTTTATGGCGAAACAAGTTATTTTAAACAATCATATTATATTTTGGTAGCAAGCAAAGAAATGTTACTTTAAAATAAGGTTGTAAAATTAGTTTTTAAACTACATGCTGTGAATGATTATTGACATACATCAATATTTATTGCCAAAATGATTTGTTTGTAGGGTTATTATCAATAAATTATGTATTCTTCAATTTAAAGACCTGGGGTTATATTACATACAATTGAAATTATAAGAATATAATTGCAGACCGGGGCTGTTATAGACTGTGAAAATTAAGTAAATAAAGTATTTAAGTTGACCAGCTATCTTGGAGTCTGAAAAGATATATATTTAAACATCTAGCAAACCGCTCTTAGAGAACACGTTTCCTTGCAAAAAAGAGCATCAATTTTGTCATCAATTGTGTAATTACTTAATTAATCATAAAAAAGCATGAATCTTTAACATCACAAGTGACTAAAACCAATACAGCCTTAGTTTATTTGAATGTGAATTTGCTTGAGTACTGTGTTTCAACAATGTATGAGATAATATGAAACAATTGTATTGTTTTCAATCTCTTTAAAGTAAGCGTAAATTTTGTCCTTGAAGATGAACACAACCCCAAGACTTGACCACAGGAAACACTTGCAAAGGACTGAAGCTGACATATTGAACCAAAATTTAGATTTTAATGATCATCGTGAATGAATTCGAAGGAATTTATGGTTTCTGACAGATTAAGTGCAATATAATAGTTGAAAACAAGGTGATCAATACAAAGAAAGCAGCAGTATCTACAAATACTTGTTTGTTGAAAAGCTGTTATGTTAAAGTGAATGTTTGATGTATTCTGTATGTAAACATAAGGATGTTTATTTATGAAGAAAAATAAAATGAGATATTTTTTATGTTAAAGTTGGGTTATTATAATACAATAAGAATTGATTTTGTTGAGAGTAATCATATAAACATACACCCATAAACTTTTACAGAAGTTTACTATAAGAATATTAAATAAAGTATTAAAAACAAATAAATTCGGATGCACACTTGTTACCTCTGCTAGTTAAAGCTAGTTTAAATATAATTGTTTAACCAGTTATTAAAAGTTTAATTGTCACGCAAAAGGTCGATGAAAAAGTATACATCCAAAATTAGTGAAACATATTTTTATACAGAATTTTGGCTCCGTTCCGTGCCTAGATTCCGCTAAAATGCCATGCCTAGATTCTGCCCAGATTCCGTGCCAAGATTCTGCCTTGAATCTTTGTTAGTTTTTCCACATGTACACATTTTCTACTCATTTACATACTTCGTGCCAAAGTCCCTCCCGATTCTGCATTGACCCCGCCCAGAATATGCTTTTTATTTGACGTGTCCTGATAACTGTACTTCCGAGCGGAATTCGTGTGATAATTCCGTTGCATTTCGTACGGGTAGTTTCACACAACATATTCAGTTAAAAATGTTATTAAGCACTTTGAGAAACTATTAAGAAGAAAGCATTCACAGATCCAGTGCTTGTAGATTATATTATATATAAATATAATAATATATAAATATAATATTATATCAAATACTTGTCTTGTTAGTGAAAAGATTGACTCATGATTTCTTTGGAAAAACTAGTAAAATATACTTACTGGAATATTTATCATACACCCTGGTGAAATCTTATAAACTCCCTGTAGTGTAGGAGCCTGAAACAAAATCTGCAAACAATTATAATTTTTATAGTTCAATAGCTGTTTTCTGTTGCTTATGATGAAAGTGTGACAGTATTGGGGCAGAGAATGAATCAGACTCCTCATTTGGAGATCACATGTTTGAATCTCACTATTTGGGAGAATCTTCTTATCCGGTCAGCTTATATGTTTAATTCTCTTTCAACTTTCACAATTCATTCTGATGTAATTACAAGTTAAGACAAAAAAGTTTGAAACAGTTACCAGATGTAACTTCTGATAATTTATAATAAATTTATTTTCTATATGGCAGTATTTAATAAATTTTAATAATAGCAACTATATTTCATCACTAAGAATTTACAGAGCGTATAAAAGATGAAAAAACAACCCCAAAACAACAACAACAACAACGAAAAAACCCAACATAATAATTGTACTCCTAATACTTGTACTTGAATTTAAAAATAATTTGAACAGTTTTTCCTTAACCTAGTTTTCCTTTATGTTTGTATAGTTATATTACCAATTATATGTAATTATAGATTTATCCATTCATCTTTGTGATTTTCTGATTTAAATGCTCATGAAAAATTCAGTAATTTCGAATCATTCAACCATGGCCATACATAATGTTTTTGACAATTGACTCCTCGTACTCAGGATTTGAACTCAACTATTGTCTTATCAACAAGCCAATTTAAATCGCTTATTTATGGAATTTAGGCTAAATCAATGTGACTCTGACCATAATAATGAAAGACTGCTGTTTTCATTGACACTTAGTTGTATTAGGATTTATAAGAAATATTTCCTTTTATAATCCTAGAAACGTTTATTACAAGTCATTTAGAAAAACATATTAATCGATCTCAGGATTCAGTATGAAATATCCAAACATAAGATCGTATCCAATAATTATATGATCATTGAACCGGTAATGTTAAGGTTACTATAAAGTAATAACATTGCAGTATAATTATACACTATATGGCAAGTATATATATGGAGGCGTATTTCTTTTTTTTCTGGTTTTGTCACTCAAATTCAACCATTTCCGCATTTTCAGCATCTGGGTGTTTACAGCGGTCTGTGTAAATATGATGATGGTCCGCGTTATTTTTCGAAGTAACTGTCTGTTTTTGGTTTCGTTTTATTTGTTCTGCTTGTGAACGGTAAATCAATATCACTTTTGGAAAATCAATGACTTTCTTATAGCATGGTTTTACTATCGATTTATCTACAAGTTATTTTCCCGAAAGAATTGAACTTCATTATGCGCGTAAGGTTTTTTTCTTATTATTTTTGTAGGAATATGGATTTTAACCTATTGTACTATAATAATTCATTTGTAAGACGAACACATGAAAATCAATATCACTTTGGGAAAAAATCAATGACTATCTTAAAGCATGGTTTTACTAACTATATATGTACAAACTATATTCCCGAACTAATTGAACTTCATTATGCGCCTAAGGTTTTTTTTCTTAATATTTTTGTAGGAATATGGATTTTAACCTATTTTACTATAATAATTCATTTGTAAGTACTACACTTGATTGACCGTACATGCCTGTTACTATAGTGTGTATTTTATTCGTTGCAGATCTAATTCCGGCGTATTTGGGCTGACCGTGCCTGTCCAGAACTTAAGTATGCATTTATCCCGTTGCAAATCTAATCTGATTGATATCATAATATTAATATCTTTTTGCACCGCATTATTACTTTATCTATATGACTTTTTCATGTTAAGCAGTTGTAAAAAGTAATGCCTAAAATTTCAGGCGTTTTCTTACATTAATTTTAAGAAATTGGTGTCAATTCGATAGCTCGACTTTTGTTTCTTCCTTTTTTAATAAATAGTACTTGAGTTTTCATAGGATAATAAGGTCGTATTCTTAACTCAAGTTATCGATTTCGTTCAATAAATGTTGCATTTTCTCGGCCGTAATTATAAATTTATCCATTCATCTTTGTGATTTTACTGTTCCCATGCATCACATTCGCACAATATTTGTACCATTTGCTTCAGAATTTCTTTTCGATTTTATTTGTAGATAATTTAAATTATTTGGAGTGTTTCTAAAACCGTACGGATGACTATTACAGAACTTCTCCTAACCGTGTGATTATTACATTGTCACGTAACACGCGTGGTAATATTACCAAGCTTATGATAATAACGCGACACCCGTACTAATTAAAACAATCTGAATATCATACTGACTATCTTGAAATCCTCGGAAAATACAAAAGAACTCTCTTATAAAAGTTTTAATTTTGAATTTCTGAAAACTAATCTTTAAAAACTGTTAAAACCCTAATATGTCCATGTACCGGTTCAAACACAGATATGAAGGTATGCTTATTTGCAAACTCCCCGATCCATGCATGCGCTAATAAAAGAAAAATAATTATTCCCTTGATCAAAGGGCATAACAAAATAACATGTAATCGGTCTCAATGACCTTTAAGCATCTATTAAATGCACGATATGCAAAGCTTAAATTAAATCCTTTATCTTTGAAACTCTTCTTTGCTTTTTTTTTATTTATCATCCTAGACCTTTGTCCTGAGCTTATGTCATCAAGAATTTATTTGAGTTTGTTTGTGTAGGAACCTGTAAGCTTAAAGAACATAATCTCAAGTATTTAGTTCATACGTTGTATTTGGAAATATTCTTTTTATTTAAATGATTAAGACATTTGTAGTGCGTAACACAAACATCAGGTATTTTCATTGTAATGAAAACGAATTTCACATCCTAACCTGTTTTTCTTCAGGATGCACTTTTCCTCGAAACATTTCTTTGCCACTTTCTTGAACAAATCCACATGGAAAAGATGACTGCAGCAGCAACAACAACAACTGTAATACAAAGAGATAATTAAAGATATTTAATGATATGTTATGATATATTAAAGTAGTATTAATGCTGATTACCATTCATGTATTACCAAGCATTAAGCAATTTTTGTTTTGAAAATATATTCTATGGAACTCTTAAGATACAAACTCAAGCAAAAATCAATTCATACTTAATAATTTTCTTTTTAACTTTAAAGATGAAAACGAGATAAAATCGAAAAGACTGGATCCAATACTGATTTCGTTTTGAAAATTTCCATCTTTTTCTTTCAGAAAATAACTAGCAAGCTCAAAATCATGTTAAACAATGACGAAACATTGTATAAACTCGAAAATATCCACGTTAAACTTAAAAGAGCTCCACCGAGGTCAAACATCCTTAACACATAAAATTTGAAATTTTTGCATAGATCAAATGTTGAACTAAAATAGAATAATCTAGGAAACAGAAATAAAGAAATATGCTCAGAATAAAAAAAGAAAATCGATTTTACACGTGTTTTGCCCGGTTTCAATCGCTTTTCAGGGTTTTGATAATTTGAACAATAAATATAAATATTCTGTAAAAACGGAGTAAGGGGATGATTTGAAATTTTACGTCCATACCTACATGAAATGGTACAAAATTCTTGAAAATTTTGTGTCCCGTTCCTTCATGTCAAAAAAACTTTAGCAGACTTCCTTTGATATAAAGGTTTTATCAAATTATACTAGGCCTATAATTGCAATAAATGGTACATAATCTTGCATCCAAGCTTAACTAAAACAACACACAATTGAACTGCTGCTGTTATCTCACCTATATTTCCTTTACAAAGTATAAAAATTGTTAACATCTAATTTAATTAGTTATTCCCTCCATTGTTATGATACAAATTCTAAAAGCTCCTATTGTAAATCACACGGACCACAAGCGTCAGCAGAATTCTGTTCCAACAAGAATAAGAAATACCTTTCCGAGGCAGGCTATATTCGTTAAATATTTAATCAATATAATTTGTTTGTGACAAAAATATGCATTTTTAAATATTGATAGTAACGGAAAAAATACTGTATTCAATTGTGTCGTTCACAATTGTATGCCTCGCGTTCAATAGCTCGCGTTGGATATTTCTTAAATTATCTTTACGGCCAAAGTTTAAAAGAAATATATATTCAAGGTTAAGAAACGATAGAAGAAAACCCGCAAATAGGTAGTTAATGATCTCGAGCAAAATTTAGACTTGCGAGACAGATATAATAAAGATCTTGAAATTGCTGCTGTTATTGCTGCTACGGCTGCTAATGAGAACAATGTTTAGTATGAAGATGGAAATGGTGATTTCTTTTCATACAATATGTTAAAGACTAGGAAATAACAAGAAATCGCAAATAAGTTATAAAACAATGTCTGACATTAAAATTGTCATTTTGCTTTTTATTAATTCGCACACTCAGGTAAAACAAATTTTAAAACTCTTGAACTTTTTATCAGATAAAAGCAACCCGCTCTTTATCTATCGTGTATGACTGCCGCCAATTTTGTTTTCTCAAACTGACCTGAAAAAAGTTATTAAGATGTGATAAAAGGACATCCATGACCAGAGCTTTATTTATTAAAATATCGGTATGAATAAAATAAACTTTTTTTAAAATGTGTTCCGAACGGTTTAACACTACGTCAACTATTAAGGGTCGAATGAAAGACACTTTAAAATAACTTAATAATTTAAAAACGAAGCAAAATCCATGATCATATTTGGTCCGAAAAGGTATTGGTTAACACGAAAATCTTCAATAATGTGATATTTTCAATTGCAAGTATAGTCGCGCTCGCAAATCAAAATTTAACATTGATAGTTTTTGAATAAGCTCGCAAATCAAAATTTAAAATTGAATGTTTTTGTATGTGTTTACTGATACGTATTTAAAGGTTACGCTATATTTAGAATATTGTTAGTATTCAAACATTGCCAACGTATGTCTTTCATAATGATCTAATGGGTCATAAATTAAGACTACGAAACAGGTAATTATTTAACCTACCGTGCTGTTATGAAAATTTGCTGACACATGTGATCTTATGTTATACAAAAGGCTCAATTTTGTGAAGTCAATGCATAACAAAATAGAATAGATATGTTCTATGTAGATATTATCTAAAGGACATAGAGGAGACATAACCGGTTTTCTTTATACATTTTGTTGATAATTAAAGTTCGATTTGTATATGCTACATTATTATCATGTATACATATGATGAAAGATATTGTTATATTTATTGTTATTTCTGACCTAGAACAGTGTAAGATTACCTAAAGTTAGGTAAAAGTTGTCGATTTTACTGAGTGAGAACTTATGCGAAAGAAATAAAGTCTGAGTGAGGTTTTATAGAAGGAAAACATACGTCGATAAACGTTTGTCATGATATTTGTTCATACGTTTTGGGATAACTCTTCTATATTTATTTTCTATTTGTTTTTATATGCCCAAACAAAATTTCGGCCATATTATGTTCTAAACCCTGGCGTCTGTCTGTCTATCCGTCTGTCTGTCCGTCCGTTAGCAATTTGGTTTCCGGAGCATAACTTAAGTTCCATTTAGCCCACAATATTCAAATTTCATAGGATGATTGTCCATATTGGTTAGAAGACTCCTATTGATATTGGGTAGAAACCCCTATTAATTTTGGGGTCACAAGGTCAAAGTTCAAGGTCGCTATTACTTCAAGACTGAAAAAAGTTTCCAGATCATAACTTTAGTTCCATTTGGCCCACAATAGTTAAACTTTATTGAAGGATTGCTATTTGAAGGAGGTAATAATTTATGTAATGTCTTACAAATGCTTCATCCTAACTAAAAAAAAAACACTTTCGGGCATATAATGATCCGCCTAGCGGTGCTCTTGTTAGTATTTGAATTACTGCCGTTTTTGCTTGCTTTTAAGTGGTAACATTTTTAAACAAAGCGTATAACACTCTTCGTTCAGTCCATCGCACACTTAACATTACATTTCCTGAGCACTTATACTATAATAATTGTTCTTGAAATTAAACGGGTAAGTTTATAAAACGTCAAAATCTGAAACATTTCTCCATATATAAGATTTTTTCTCATTAATAATTGTAGCTATCTTCAGTTTAACATATTTTATTATACAAACTAAGTTGAAATGTAAGTTAAGTCGAATTCCGTCTCATGGTATAGCATTAAATGATAGTATTGTTAAAAACCTACATGAGTGCCAATGTTATTTGACATCAATAATACCAACTCACTATAAGAAAATTATAACAATGAAATCATTAAAAACAACATTTATCTTGCTGAACGCGCGGTTAAACATTAACCATGCGATTAAGGGGTTTAAATGGGTATTTATTTGATCGTAGATTTGGTATCGGTATTGAAATTGTGTCAGTGTATAATAGATCCAGATAATTTGATACCAATGCATATATCCCTGACAGGTCTATTCAGATTAGTAGATACAATTAGAATATCACAACCCCATATTTGTTAAAAAAAGATCACATGTTAATATTTGTGGTTAAATCTATTCTTATTCAAATAAAAGGTCAGAGTAGGGACTTATCATTTGTAACCTTCAATACGAATAACACAATCGCGTTTCTTACCGAATCAGATTTTAAAGACAGCTTTGAGCAATATGAAAATTAATCATAATATATTTTATTGATACTACTTACAAACAATATTGGAAGTTTTTCACAGTTGCAAAAGGCAAGTTTTCTTTCGGCAATTTTACCGCAGACATATAATCGAATTTAGTTTTGACATACTTGATATGTCTTTAACAAAAACGTTGTGTACCCGCTGAAAGGAAACTAAAACCACTTAGCAGAACTATTTACTATCATGAAACGATAAGCAATACGCATATTTCCTCATGTTAAGTGCAAGATCACACTTATTTATTTATGTAATAATTTCAAATTTTCGTGTCTGCTCTTTATGTTTTGAACCGATAAAAATTGTATTTAGCAAAAAAGTAAAATTAATATAAAAATGAGACAATGAGCAGAAAGCAGGTTTTTTTTGATAAAAATTGTCCATGCCCAAGGTAAAAAGCACAAATCTTAATGCATTTTGTATGTAGCATCGCCTTGCAGACTTGTCCAGAGTGATGCTTATCATGCCTCTGGGGCCAATGTAGGTCCCGTCCCTGGGCAAAGCAGTTATTTGTTTGTATAAGCTTATATCCAAGAATTTAGATATTTTATAAGTTTAATCGCCAAGTTGACTCCTGCAAAATGTAAACAATTCATGAGACTGGTTAGAAATGACGCTGCTAGGAAATAACTAAGAATGTAGAACAAAACCCCACACGCCAAAACCCCACAACCCATAAAGTTGAATTAATTAGTTATGTACAAATTATGAACAGACAATAAATCGTCATTCTGATAACCTGGTAATAATTTGATGATAATGAGGGGTCATATTTTGTGTTTTGAATTGCAGTTTTGATATTATTTGACAGTTATTTTTATTTAATCAATTAACGACGACATTTTTGTTGTTTGGTGTCAATGTAATCATAGTAAGACAAATTTTGATTTTTTCTCTCTCTCTTCCACTCTCTAAATACAGAACATAAACCCTTTCAAAGAAAACGCATTCCTTCATTTGTGTTAAGTCATTCTAAATTAATATGATATTTCTTCCGTTGTTTCAGCCGTTTTATCCGATCACTTTGTTGAAATCATTTAATGGACTAAATCAAATGGGACACGGTCTCGTAGAAAATCAGAGGAACATTCATATAACGTCGTTAAAATAGTATTGTGTGTGTAGTACTTTTGTTTACATGCTTCCAGGAAATAAAACCAAATGCAAAGATAAATCATTACATATTTTCAGCTTGTCTTAAGGAAAGCTTACTTCTCTATTGACTGCCGTTAGATCCGAAAGTGTGAAAGTGTTTGATCTTCTTGTCGATGAAAGCAAAAACAATGTGACTGATAACATAGATATGCAGTTATTCCAAATGGCAGCAAAACACAACAGTAAAATAGTCGCTGAAAAACTGATACCAACACATGATGCGACATTTCTAGCAAATGCTACGGATGAAAATAGGAAAAGATCTTGCACGATTATCCACGGGAAATAACAGTTCCAGTATTTATGCTTTCTAATTTAACATATTTATATGTTTTGATGACATTGATGGTAAATAAACAGATATGAATATAAACGGTGTTTATTATTATTTACAGGATGACACTTTAAGAATAGTTGCCCGATTGGATACAAAAATGAACGCTCCTAAAACTAAATATAAATACGTAGACGAGCAATTAATTTTGGATGCAGTTGGCAGTAATGCAGCTGAAAGTTAAATATTTTATGTCAAATGTAGCGTTGAATCGATTACTGTTTCTGTTGTTTTGTCATTTCTTTTTGAAATAGACTTTATTGCAATTAACCGGTAAGTTACATGCGTTTTATGAGATATTGAAATACTGACAAATGTATCAGAGTGCACATTTAACTTATATCCTTATTTTGTGTACATTCCTTAGCCATGTCATTTTTTATCTGTTTACTACTTTTACTCATAATGATATCACGGACCAATACAATAAGACATTTATACATTGTTAAGTACAATTTTGAATTTTATTGGACGCTGTAGATAAACAATTAGATGACGCGCTTTCTCACATCACCAGATTTTTGACAGGTTGAAAGGACTTTGTTACTTTTGAGCACAATAATGACTTGACATAGATTTTTGGACTATGAAAATAAAAACAAGGCTATATATAGTTTAACAATGTTTTTGTTATGATGTTGTGGACTTAAAAATAAATAAACAGGGGTATGGAGTACAATTGAATCTAGAAAAAACACAACTGAAACTAAAGTTTGAATGCAAACGTCTGTTTTTCAATGGTAACATGTTATTAAGTGTGACATTATGTTATCTTATGTAAACATTATGATGGAATTACCCTGTGTCCAAAATATAATTGGACAGTTACAAACCATACTCAACTGATACTAAACACCTGTTTTGTAAAGAATTAAAAACCTTATTTAGTTGCACTTGGTAAATAGCTTGTAGTAAAATTTCATATCTGCTGTTGCATATGCATGTCCTTACACTTAGTTTCTTACACACTAGTTGTTAATAGATCTAAAATTATTTTTAAAAACGTGTAACAGCATCATGTGTGTTTTATCTTTTAGACCATAATCAAAATACATGTATGTTGAATTCTTACCACTGCTTTCTGCTGACACTTTATTTCATGGTTAAGGTTCTAATAAAAATTGTGCTTTTATCTCTTTAAGCTGTATTTCATCATTTCAAATTATTACAATTTAACGAAATCAATAATTGTTTTCCATTAGCCGTATCCATTGCCAAGTGGCTTTGGTCGTTGACTTCAAACTACTTGCCTCTCATCGCTGAAGGTCCAAACCCACCAAGAACAACAACTCCGATTTGTTCACTAATTTTAATTCCTATAATTACGTTGTTACTTTTTTACATATAGAGCTTATTTTTAAAGCGTTATATTTTTATTTCTTAAAGCTATATTTCATAATTTAAAAAAAAAAAAAAAACCCAAAAAACCCCAAAACAAAACAAAAAAACAAAAACAAAAAATAAAAACGCTTTGTCTAATCTCTTATCTTTATATCTTTATTTGAATTCTTACAATATCTTTATTGTTTTACCTTTTGAAGAGTTCTTTTGTTTTCACTTTTTTGAATTCTTTGAATTGCGTTGTGGTTTTATTTCTTGGATCGTTACTGTCTTATTTGGAATCCTTGTGATAGTATTTGAAATTTTATGTATTTACAAAATCCTTATGGTTTAATCTCTTTTAATCTTGTGTTTTTATTTCTAATTTTTGCTATTACACTATTTTCATCTCTTGTACATTTTGTTACTCTTTTTTGTGAATTAATGTAAAACATTTATAATTATTCTCTATATACGATACGTATATCTTCATTTCATTTGATTGAATTCTAACAATAACGTTGTGGCTTTACCTCTTGAAACTTTATTTTATTACATGTATTTAGAATTCTAACATCTGCTTTTTGTTTAATCTTTCTGATTATCTTTATTTTTTAAAATTGTTACATTAACAGTCAGCTTTGATTATTATTATGGTGATATTTCAATTCAGTTTACAATACTTTATCATATTGACTTTAAAAATGCAGCATAGTACATAAGATATGATACTGATATACGTGTAATACAATGATTAATATGATAAGAGAACCATTCCCATGATGCATAATTTCAAGTAACAATGAGGTTTTATTTTACTTCTTTTACCATTTGAGTATAGTGCATTTGAATACTGTTTATATGATAAATCGAATGAAACCGTGCTTTCAAAATATCTAATTTTCAATCCATTGTATTAAGCAAAATGTGATAGTTTACAATTTGTGATATATTTATTAAATTTGTACTTTTTGTATAAGCATTTGTTGATCTGCCTCCTTTTCAGTCTTATTTGTGTTATTCCAATTAATCTTGACAGTTACGCTTAATTAACAATGCTACACATGTACAGTGAGAAAAATAACAGTAACAATTTACAAGTTTTCCTTAGAATTCAAGATAAAACTTCATATTATCAATAATATATTATACAGAAAAACATAGATTAAAAGATACGAATATGAGTCTGATAACAAAAGACTATCTAGTTTATTCTAAGTCGGCCAATGGAAGTAGTATGGTTTTAAAAAAATATCTTAAATAATGGTTTTTCACAATATGAACGTATTTTACGTGACAGTGGTTTTTAATAATGCGTACATGGACAAAATGATACGTAGACGTCGTATAAAAGTAGTTTAGGGATAATAAAAAGTTTTCACTTGAAAACAATACTTTTTTTCTGAATAATTTCAGAAATTTCTTCAATTAAGGTTAAAATTAATTTAATTAATATGGGACTTTTGCCATGAACCTTTACGTGACGGTGCATTGTAGCCCTCTGGAAGTATTACTCAAGTTTAAAAGTACTTTTAAATCATGTAACAATGGTTCATACATATTCTAACAAAATTAATGAAAGCCAATGCTAAAATAATGATAATATTATGTTTCTAAGCAAAAAATAATTTTACGTGATTGAAGCTTTACGTGAAGATATTGCTATAAGTGCACTTAAAACAGTGGACGACAACGAAAAAAGCATTGGATCGGTTAATAGTATGACGTCATTTAATGTTTACTGGCGTCATTTGCATGAGCCTGAAATACGCAAGGTATTTTTTTTTATCAAAATTGTATTGTTTTTAATTGTTATGTAATACTAAAATAATTATCATAAAAAACCTATTTAGCTTATGTTTGTGAAAATTTGATAATATATTGCCACATTATTGATATAGTGTTTTTTACAAAGCAAGGTATGTGGTTTAAAAGTGTCACGTTAAATTCAAGTTAATTAGTATTAGTAAATTTGTAAATTTCAAAACTTTTTAACGTGTGTATCACTCTCACAGGTATCATACCGGGGCAATATTCCATAGTACGTGGAAAAAAATAATAAAGAACCCAATATGAAATATATATATCAGTATAGATTTTGTTTGTATGTTGTGTAAAGTAATTATAACCAGTTTGTTTATTACTGTTGAAATATGTATGATGTATGATATTTTCTAAAATAAATAAGAATTATTATAAATATAATAATTCAATATAATTATGATATATAAATACAATTATAAATCATATATCACTATAACATGTATATATGGAGCTATTATTTACATGAAACATACAAAAATAACGAAGTACATGCTCACACCACATATACCTTAAAACAATGTAAACGTGTAATTGCAGATAATGGCGCAATCACATGCTCAACGTCAGAAAGAGTATCGGGAGTGAAAGAAAGCAGACGCACGTGGTAAATTGTTAGAAAATTAGAGCAAATGCACGAAAAAGTACTACACAAAGGTTAAAAAAAATTAGGTGCTAAAGAAGTAGACAGACAAAGAAAAAAACTAAGACAAAAGCAAATATTTTACAGAGCAAGCACGAAGGCAACTTAGAGCAAAGGCTACTGAGTTAGTTTTGGAGGAAATGCTTATTCCATGTACAGTAAATGAGATGTAACCGCTGAGGTTCCTAGTTCACTTACGAAATGGATTGTTCAAAAATGATGGAAATAGAAAGAAAAATAAGAGGCAGACCAAAAAGCTACCGGGAAGAAGATTAATTACATAAATCAGCTAAAGGCCCAAACCATAAAGGAAATACAACAAAGCATTTCAGGGAAAGAAAATTGAGAGAAATTGCAAAAAATTCTTAATCATGGGGAACACCAAAAATATAAGTCTGAGCAAGCATGAGAGCTGCTGATATAGGCCCAAGTAAACATTCAAGTATTAGGGAAAAACTTTATTGTTTCAATTACTGGCATTTTTTACGACTGAGCCTTGCCTACGGCTGACGGAAAGGTGTAATAACAAGTGATAAAAAGGGGGCGAATAGCAGTTAGCTGTAGTTGTTGCTGGATATATATTAAGGGAAGTACAAGTTTAAAATCCAATATGCTGCAAATATGTTGGGCGTTAAGGTGAGGAAGTCGTCAGCGGGGCCATCAAACCAAAATCGCATTAAAACCCCAAAAAAACCAAAAACCTACAGGAAAGTAAGAGAAAATTTCCTTTGCAAAAGAAAAGTGTGGAAAGAATGAGAGGATGCAGAAAGTATTGTTTTAAATGACTTCCTAAGAAATATGTTCATTAAGTTTTAAAAGCTGAGCACAAAGATTTGAAAATCAGCTCCGCTTAATTCTGTTAGAAAGGACGACCAAGAATGTGACATTAGTGAAACTACGCCGGGGCCAGAACAAACCACTTGCTTATGCCACAAAACACCAAAACTTGCACTAAAGGTACAAAGTTTTGAAAAATTACGGAGTTATCTCAAATACAAAATACGAACTAATAATAAAACAGTTCTTACCCCAATATACTTTCTAACCACTTACACTGACACCACACGATACGTCAAATACCGATAATCTTATTGAAAATAACTGACTGAGTGACACGCAGTTTTTTAAACAGATTAAGTTTAACATAAAACACACTTTGAATCAGTTGAGGGTTATTGTTGTAATTTAGAAACCAAATCGAGAAAGTTGATTAGCCGTCATTAAGAAAACCTCCGTAAGAAGGCCGATGTCTCCCAAGGAAATCCATGAAGAACTTCCATAGACACAACTTGGAAAAAAATCCCCTTCCTATAGCATTGTGAAAAATTGGGACTGCTTGAAAAAGAGCAGGGGAGAATTGCAGATGGATGAGCGGCCTTGGTGGCCTAAAGTGGCCACCAACGATGAAATGTCGAAAGCTGTGCACG